>NW_028145536.1:367500-452500 GCF_977016875.1 Pavona decussata | reverse complement strand
TTTTTTTAGGTGAGACAGCGATCGCTCAAAGTTGGGTTGTTTATCAGATAGTTAAATTACAAGGTTAAACTGCCAGATACCATGGTTACGAAAACGAAAATGTTGCTGTCAAATCGAACGTAACAGGATAAAACTTTTCAAAACTAAAGCCGTAAGCACAGATTTACGAAATCTCGTTAAAAAACCTGAAAAAGATTTATCATGGGGTGAGGGTTGGGTGGTAGGCGGCACCCCTCCCCCCTTAAATCAGCGGGGTCCAAATCTAGAGGGTTATATGAAAGATAGCTGTTAAAAATGAAAAGAATGCGACTTAATATTCATCAAAGAGGACTAAGAACTACAAAAACGTCAAGAAGTGAAAAAACTTGAAAGTGACACCGACAAAATACAAGCATCAATTTTTCTGGTCTTGCTATCAAATCAAAACGTTTTCTCTCCCGGCCATTTAAACAGCAACAAAATTTTGCTACTAAATTTCATTAATGTGAAAAACGATTCCCGGCATCTCTTGGCTGATTGAATATTTTGTGTCATAAACGTTTTGTGGAATTTAGGATACACTGATTAGGGGTGCAGTGGAGGTGTGGGTGGGCTACCCAGTTTAAATAGGTTTTTCAAGCCTGTTCTCAATTTGGCTAGTTATGTTAGGTACCACCTCGCTGTAATTTTAAAATCTGGATTACCTAGATTGGGGGTAGTTAGATTGTGGGTACCTAGATTGGGTGAGTTTTGACGCGGAGATTTTGTGTGACCTTTAGTTTCAAATTTTCAAAGGGCTCTGGGGAAAAAAAAACCGAATGCATCAGCGTTGAAAAATATCTCTTCTGTTTTGGATTTTTTGTACTCTTGGCTCTCCAAATTAGCTATCAATCATAAAAGACCATTAGACATGGCACCAGCAAGTTGAACCTTGTAAGTTTAATGTGTAGTTGTCAAGGGAACGGAAGGCTCCAAAGGGAATACTTATTCCAAAGAAAAGGACAAAATTGTAATACCAAATTGTCACAGAAAAGCAAATGCGTACGAGCATTTCTTCCTATGTTTCTCATTGTACAAAATCACCTAATGAGCATTTAATTGAAACAATCGAACCAAATCATTTATTTCCATTCTGAGCAAAAGCTCTCGGGGAACGGTGACAATAGATTAAAAGCTTCTTTAATACTTTATGTTCTCTTGACATATTATAACAGCTAGTAAACTGGTGTCTGGTTGAACTAATGTTAACAAAAAGTGCTTTGAAACGTTCGGCATTCGAATTAGGCGGGAAAAAGGGTTAAAGATCGCAAAAGACTGTTGATTCAAAAGTGCTATAATTCTTCGAAAAATATTTAGGCAGTTGGAACTCAGTTAGGGAACATCTAGTCATTCAACCCTTTGAAAATGGGCTTTACACCGTTCACCATTTTGTTCTTTTAACTATTATGGTTTGAAAGGAAAGCTAGCGACGAAACTAAATTTGGAACAAACTTGACTTTAACACCACTGGAATACAAGATTATGCATTCATATTTATTTCCACGAATCGTGTATTTTAAGTTTCTAAAAGATGTATCTTACGGTCGGCCAATTGGTACAGAATATTTGAAAATGGACTTTGGAGTTTTCAGGTCTGTGATATCTCCCGTGTGCTTGAAAGTAATAAAAACCGGTCCCAGGCAGCCACCTAGGGCAGACAAAACTTTTTTATTAATTAATAACCGCAAGTCAATGTCTGAAGGTTCGTTTTCGTTCATTTGAAAAAAAAATTAAAATAGATGAAAACGATAACTTTACACAAAAAAATGAACCTTTCGGTCGATCACATTAAAGGAACTTTTAGATTTTAGTTATGTTTTTGTGGTCCATTACCAAGAAAATCGAGAAAACAAACTTAACAAATTATAGATAAACAACCATTCTAACTTCCATAAAAAGAAAAACATTTTTTTTTTTGCGTTCAGGCGTTGGCTCTTTCTCAGTCTCTCAGGCTTGAACTGTTTGCATTATCTCAACCAGACATTAGTTTAAGTAGTGTATTTGATATTTAAGACCTTGTTTAACCATATTAGTGTTGCATTGGACAAGGGGAATAAGTGAAAGCTCAAACTATTAATTTTCAATAAGAATTGGCCAAGAAACGAGAGGCAAACGTCAAAAAGAAATTGCGACATGAAAACAAAAACTCAGAATCACAAAGGACATTGATGTTGCAATAGCACGAAATTTGGCTAAACCTAGAGAGTAAATAGAATTCTTTTGATTGATAATTGAAAAGAAATTTCTAAAACGAGATCGATTCACCAAATTTGTAAGCATTATCTCGATCAATAACTACAGATTGTTTGCCAAGGAACTACACAATTTGTTTTGTTTTTTTTTTCTTTTAATTATTTTGGTCAAAAGGGTTAGAACAGGAGAAAGACTTAATTAAGCGATTACCATTGAAAATTGTCTTTATCGATCGCAAAAGTAAAATCTGAGAAAAGAAACGAAAACTAGAGCGAAACAAGATTTCGAACATCACTTAGGATGAATTGTCTTGATACTAGAGAACCAGTATAGCTTAAAATTTGGGTGTGGGTTGTACAATGTATCGTTTTCTAGATGCTTTCACCACAAATGTCTTGTCCTGTGTAACACTGTATATATAGACGTGGAGTTTAGTACTCTGCCGGTTGAATAAGGTCACAAGAAGCGACATTGCAGGTTATAGACAATTTTGCAACAGTTTGAAGGAAAAGGCATCGAAGTATCAATTCAATGTTAAATTTTCCTGAAACGTAACAATCAGTATTTCGCGACAATCCAAAAACTTTTCTTCTTCTGTTGCAAAATTTTCTCTCGAATTGCCATGTCGCTTCTTTATTTCTAAAGTCCTCTTTACTCAAAAAAGTAAGGTTTCAATCTTGTCTTGTGAAATAGGATTTGGCGTGTTAAAATGTTGCAAACAAAAAAAAAAGGAAAACAGAAAACTAAAAACAGTTTTTCCGCATGTTTGAAAGTCGTTTTAGCAATATTAATGTTTTTTCACGCCAATTTGTATTTGACAACACAAGTTTGCAAACTTTATTTAGCCTTGTAAAGATGACTTTAGGTAGATTGTAAAAGCATAGACCACCTCGGAAATGAAACTTCACTAAAACGAACGTTCGTTAAAAATTTTAAACTTTCGCTTTTAAATTACCCAGAAATTGAACAAAAAGTTGCTTTAATTTTCACTCCAAGGTGGTTTATGTTTAACTGGCGGGAAAATTTGTAGGGTCACTCTTTGAGTTTCTTGTGAGCAAAAAATGTTCAAAGAGTACCCCGTTATTTTGTGGCGAAATTTGTTGCCAGGGGAAACGCTGTGCAAATTTTTCCAAATTTTCCCGCCAAAAGACTTACAGGAAAAAAGTTTGTACACACCTTTTAATTAATTAACTGATTCTTACTTAATTAATCAAAAGTATTCATTGTATATAAGACAGAAAATAAAGGACAAAATGAAATTGAAACAATTGTTTGAGTGTGACTTTTATTGTTGAGATCATTAACTAAAAGGCTCTTTAATTGTAGTGATATCATTAAGCTTACTTACTGAAATATAAAAATTAAAATTGGCTTTGAAAAATTAAAAAAAAAAAAAACGGCGCATGCGTATTTTTGGCGCCCGTATTTTTTCTAAGTCTTTTGGCGGAAAAATTCAAAGGTTTCAAACAGATGGCAAGGACATGGAAAAACTAATGAAAAAAAAACGGCGCATGCGTATTTTAAGCGCCCGTATTTTTCTAAGTCTTTTGGCGGGAAAATTAGAAAATTGAACAGCAGTTACCCTAACAACGAACGAGAGCCGAAAAAAGTTCCACAAAATTTTATTAATTTTGAACATGCGTTAGTCAATCAAACTTGATTAAAATATGAACGGTTGTGGTGTTTTAAATTTTGCTGGAAATTTCCATTTCTAGACAAAAAAAAAATTGCCAAAAACGCTTCGCAAATGACTCAGAGAAGAAAATTGTTACATTTCTAAAGTTCGCGAATGCAAAATAAAGAAGAAAACGCACTATAAAAAAGAACTTTCCATGAAAAACCTAGTTTCATTTATTTGTTGTTATGACGAGCGAATCAAATAATTTGTCATGTGATTTTGTCGAAATCTTCACGTTGAAATCTATGGTTTCAGCCGAGATTGCATAACCCTTGTCTTGAAAATATTTTGGCCCGCTAAAATATGAGCAAAATGCAATATTTAAAAAGTTCATAACTGAATATAATCACCGATGAGTACAACTTTTCGCGATTTTTTCCATCAAACTCGACTGCAAACTAAAAAACTTAAAGTAGCCTGGCGAGAAAATTCGAATCCACTTTCCATCGAAACGCAGAATTTTGCTAGCAGTTACGGTCGCTTTGGTATGAATTTGTTTTATATTAGATATCCAGTCATTGTTTAAAATATATATTTGCTCAAAACCCGACAAAACCGAGCAGATTTTGAGCATTTGAAATTTCTGAAGTTGACCAAACTTGTAGACAATTGCAATAATTTTAAATTAAACCGATCATGCCTCAGCTATAAAATTAATAGCTTCTTTAACGTAGAAAACAACATTTCTCTCCGTCCTGCTACGAAATCTAAACAATGCGGCTTACCGAAAAGTGAAATTTCTTGAAAGCGATAAAAAATGACTACGGAAAATAGGCCATTTTGCAGTTGTGTGCTTAGTGACCTGGTCTTGAATTGGAAGCGAGGCAGAGGTTGACCTTGTTTTGATACAGACCTCACTGCTTTTTATATGTAAATAAATAGTTAACATAAGAACAGTTTGATCTGCATATGAAAAGCAGTGAGGTTTGTATCAAAACAAGGTCACCCCCAGCCCCTCGCTTAGAATCAAAGACCAGGCCACTTAGCACACAAACTGTAAAATGGGCAATTCACGTGGAAAATTATAGAGGCTCTCAGCAGTTTTTCTGGACTTACGGTGAAAGTTTTGAACTTACATTCTCGCATAGGATATAAACTTTATACCCTTTCATACTACATTGACAATAAAATTCACATAAATATATGCCCCTGCTTCTCAAGTCTTCCATTGTAAAATTTACGTTTTGCACGACTTCACGTAATCATAAATATTCACAGCACGTGGATAGTAGTGAAATAGACCGGGACAAACAAAACGAAACTCTTGTTTGGGGAAAGCGAACAACGACCGAAACTTGACCAAGATTCAGCTTCCTTATCTAACACCGGTTTCGGTTCTTGTTCCTTAAACTTTCGGGAATATCGAAAAGAATTCTTACTCTAACCACTCGTAATTTAACAGAAAAATCTGTAGGAACTTTTTCATTCATCTGTGCTTTATTTTCACTGTTTTCAAACATAAATATCTTAAAATCGGAGACACCCAGAATCTCAATATACATTTAGAATGTTTTGCTTTGAGAAAAGACCTTTTAGCAGAAAAAACAAAGTGTCAAGTTTTATTTTTCAGAGGTATTACTGAAAAATGCAAGAATAAACAAATCACCCCGTAAAAACTGATTCATTATTTACTTGAGAACGCTCTTGCAGATTTTTTTTCTAATTTCGCCTACAAGTTGTCTAGACTGAGTAGTTTAAACCCATAAAGTTTCGTCATAAAGTGTCTGACTAGATTTCGAAATAATCAACAATGTTTAAAATGAGAGGCTATGTGCTTCCGTTGCTATGGTAATAGTTGTTGCTTGAAAACCGATGAGAAAATTAGCTTTGATCATATGTTGAAATTATGATGTAGTATGAAGTCGATCGAAGTTTATCTTGTATGCGAGATTGCAATTTCAAAACTTCCACCATAAGTCCAGAAAAAACTGCTTCGAGCCTCCTTAAATGCTAATTGAGGCCCTCTGATAAAGTGCGTCTTCGTGTTTACAGAGAGTTCGATCTTAGTCGGCTTTTGGAAAATAATTAATACTTATGTTCTACCTTGACTAAAAAAGAGCTTGACTTGCTGTTGTTCCCATGCTTGTGTTGTCAAGGCTTGTCATCTACAAAGCTAGCGTCCTGAAAAATAAGCAAAACCTGCAATTAGAAAGCTAAATTTTAACCACCTTTATTTATATCAATTCCGTCTACAAGGTCAATCATTTAAGGTTCAACATCTTTTGCTCTGGCGACGAAAATATTAAAAACTAACTAGTCTCTTGGATATACTGTTTACTTTTTGCTCAACAAGGATGCAATTAAATGCATTGAATGCTTATTTTAGCTACGTGCAAACCTTTGGTATGCGCACGGCCAAATTACATTTGAATTTGGTAGCTATGGATAAACCCTGGAGTCCCAACAATCATAAAGGAGCTTCTGTCATTGTTCAGGTTTAGTTTCCGGTAATCGTAGGGGTATTAAAGGGTAGTTTGGAATGTTAAAATGGCTTGTATAACCTTGTTCCCACCATCTAACCAATCCTCTCTGTTTCTTCTTCAAGAATGGAAAAGAGAGAAGCCTTGGAATTCGTAAGCTCACCAGAAAATGAACAAATTGAGCGCAATATTATTCCGTGTGTCTCAGCTTTGGGGCGATATTATAAGAGGCAATTTTTAACGCAACAATGTTGCGTTAGTCTTTGCGTTCATAAACTAACCTCCTCTCACCGCTATAACACGATAAAAAAATTCTTTTATAGATTGGGAATTTACTCTCCACTTATGCCTTCAATGACCTTTTAGAGAATGGCAGAAAGTTAGCAAAAGAAAGGTCTCCCCAGAACGTTATGTTGGCAGAACTAATTGAGCCAGAGTCCTCATTACTATAGACATCAGTGATCAGTACCCATTTTGGCGCGAACCGAAAGACACCCGGGGCTCGTTCCTCGAAGGTCCCAAAACTTAACGGGCCTTCCGAATATCATCTTGAATTCACTGGTGCTGAGTATTAGTCCAAACTCTCTAATATATTGCCTAAAGTTATAACGATATTAAAATCAAACCCTCAAAATCAATTAATAGCTAGGGACTTTAAGAAAACTCTCTAATACTGAATATCTAAATATCTTAAAGTCAGAGCTATCCACGAAGCTCAATATACATTTACAATGTTTTTCTATAAGGGAAGACCTTTTAACACAAAAGAGAAAGGGTCAAGTTTTAATTTGCCAGAGATGTTGGTGAAAAATGCGGTAATAAACCAAATCACCCCGTAAACATTTATTCATCATTTACTTGAAAACGCTCTTACATATTTTTTGTTTTCTAATTTTGCCTGCATGTTGTCTAGATTGAGTAGTTTAAATCCCTAAAGTTTCGTTTTTAAGTGTCCGTCCGGGCACCTAGATTTCGAGATAATCGACAACGTTTAAAATGAGAGGCTATGCGCTACCGTTGCTATAGTGATAATTGTTGCTTGGAAATCGATGAAAAATTAACTTTGATCATATGTTGAAATGATGATGTAGCATGAAGGAAATGGAAGTTTTTCTTCTATGAGAGATTGTAATTTGAAAACTTCCACCCTAAGTTCAGAAAAACCGCTGCGAGCCTCCTTAAAAAAACACCTACCTTTCAAACCTTTTTCGCGCGTAAATTTCCCGCGCGCGGCCATTTTGGATTTTACGAAGTCATACGGTTGCCGCTATCGTTAGGAAGCAGATTTTCCTTTGTGTAGAATAATTGGGCAGCCGTATGACGTCATATGCATGGAATTCAAATTAGTGGCGCGAAGAAAATTAAAAGCAAGAATACACGATAATATGATCCGATTTGTAGAACAATAAAATCTCCACTTTTTCAATCGAGCTTTGAAATTTAGACACCATTTCCAACAATTTAACGTCAATTTGATGGAAGAGTGGAAGATTTCTTTAACCATGTGAACGTCTTCATCATTCGTCTGGGTCAAAAATGTCGCGTGCAAGATTTTCTGGTATGGACACACCGTGTTATGTGCGTCGCTACGCGCAGTGCCACAGCATGCGTTAGGATGAGCAGATATCAATACCAAGCATTCGATATCATTGGCATAAGGTAAAAGCGTGGCGTGTTATTACAGAGTAACTTATATTATAATATCATCTACATCACGATGCAAGCTTAATTCTGTAAGATTCTTACGCTTCACATTTTCAAGAGTCGTTAGCTTCGGAAACCATCTTCAGCAACTCAAATCAATAAATATTAAGACAAACACAACTTTATCAAAACTCACCATCGTCAGCAATATCCTTGATTTTCTTCTTTTCTCCTTCCTGTCAATCTCTCTGCTTGAATTGAATTCCTATCATGGAGAATAATTTTTTATTGTCAGGAACTGGTCAAGATTCTAGGGAGCAGAGAACATGGTTCAGGAGGATTTAAACAGTGGATGAGGCAGGGTGGGCTATAAAGGGGTGCAGCTGACGAGTTGCATACCAACCCAACCCAAAGTGAACGGAATCAGTGCTCTACATAAAACAGTACGTGAGAACTAAATGCGCCGATCAATTTGTTTGCAAGGTGAAATCCCGGCTTTCCTTGGAAACCTCCTCAATCCCCCAACCCACGAGAACCCAGGGGGGTATTCTGCCAGTGAGACCACAAAGACAAACCAGATTCAAATTTACCATTCCCCCGGCACGGTACAATGTCAAATGCTCGGAGTATACCCGGGGGATTTAGGTTTAGGATCGGAGTAAAGCGTCTCTACTCTATGACACGATCATTTGAGCAAAACCAGCAGATGGTAGACCCTCGTTGGTATTTGGTACCAGAAACGTAAACGGCAATTAATAACGGCAAACATTTCTACAACCTTAAAACAAGCAATCTAAATAAACAAAAGAAAGGGAAACTCACCTTCTGTGATTAACGCTTCTTCGCTTTGTATTGAACTTGCACTTCAACTTCAATCCGATGCATCATGTTCAGCATTGCCCTTTAAATTCAACGTAAGTTCGGTTAATATGGTACACAGGTCATAGTAACTGGGGTAAACTGCACAGTTGTAATGCACGTCAAAAGAATCATCTGGGTCGCTTAGGAAAGCCTCCAACACTCAGTCACCTTTCGATGTCAATTGCGGAATTTGTGCGTAAGGCAAGTAAGACAGAACATTAGCATTTAAAGGCGCCTATGGCAGCTCCACTCAGTCCAGGTTGTATCTTCACTTCAATTGGGATAAATTACCCAGTTATTATGCTTTCCAAATATATCAGCAGCGACGCTTAGGCATACCTCTAACACAGTGTGCGCTTAGTCAGCATCCAATGTCAGAGGAATTTGTGCGGCGCATTCGTAAAGTAAAACAAACGTTAACGTGTAAAGGCGTCTACCACGTCAAACTCCTCTCCGTTCGTATAGTTTAGTACAAGGTTTAGGTATCTAGCACCGAAAAGCGATAGTCAGCACCCTGCTTGTTGGCACGTTACAAATTAAACAATGAATTGCTGTTTAAATGACCAAGTAATTCTGTCACTCTTGTCAAGCAATTAAAATACTTACTTTTTGTCGACAATGATTTATCTTGCGCTTTTAATCGTACTTCTGATTAACTCGATCCACAAGGACGTATCAATGTTTTCCCTAAATTAAAATTAAAAGCAATTGTGATAAGTATTTTTTTTCATGACTTTTTGCTGACAGGGAAATATCACAGTTGCACCTGTAGTCATTATCGTTTTTCCTTCTTAATAAGCATGTCAGCGTTGTTTAGGGAAAGCTCTAAACTGCTGCATGGATAGAAATATCTCAAACCATATTTCGACAAAAATCCCAACGCTTCGAAGGCCAATACATAGTTTTTCCGGAATCTAAATTTGTAATACTAAATATGGCAAAACAAGTTATTTCGATTTCACTTCGAAACCCATAACCTCTACCTTAGAGAGTAATAAGGTAAGGACTATCAGTTACTTCCCTTGAAATTTCCTCAAGTTAATTAATCATCTTCAAATGTAGCACTTGACATTGATGATGCATACCATTTGTGCTGACGGAACAACTTGTGAGTTTCACTGAGAAAATAGGGCTGGTGATATATATACTGCTAGCTCCACGGAAATTCTGGAATCTCTCGTAAACATTTAACCTGAAAATTTAGAAAAAATGACATTAAATATCATCAAAGGGGCTTTTTCGTGGTTTTCTTAGACCTTAAGGGGGGAGGAGTAGGGTGGATGCCTCCATCTCACCAAAACTGTCACTCCCTCCCCCACCCCCCAGAGTATTACAGCTATGCAGCGACCATAGAAACCTCACCCCTGCGGAAAATAAATCACCAGGACATATGTTGTACCACCTTTCGGTCTTGTTGCTTAAAGTTGAGGCCTTGAATTCCGCAACAACATTGATTGAATAAGTTGTAATTAAATGGCCAGTGGCAGCTCATACCAAAAATTAGGAATAGGGTAGTCCTCGCTTGTATCTAGACGTGCAAAGTCCGTGAGGGCAGATTTGCACCCCTCTCTTTCCTGCTTTACCCTTGTTTATTTAGTAAGGTTCCCGTACTTCCCCATACATTAATTATGAACCAAAAGCTAAGGACAAACAGTTCAAAACTCATTTGTACGTTGATCAATTAATTAATGTTGCGACCTGTGTTAAGCAAATGTTAAACAGTTCCAAGCATCATGCCATGAGATGACTCCTGGATCATGGGCATATATAGAATATTGTTGAACAAGTTCAAAAAATTATTTAAAGAATAAAAGAAAAATGTTGAACAAGCAGTCAGGCATTTTGTCAAAACAAAATAAAAAATCGCCTTTCTACCACTTTCTGAGAAATTTAAATGGTGGATGATATCAATTATACTGTGACTAATCTTCTGCTTTAAATTATTAAAGCAAAATTGAACAACTTTTACCAAAACGAATGAACGGTCACGGAAATTAAACTAATTAACGTGCAACTTGACTTTCATTTCAAGATAAACTTGTAAAAACTATCCTGATACGTCGTAGAGAAAATTACCTGTCATAGAATGAATGTTCCTCGAACTTTCATGTTCGTTAATCCAGCATTGATGAACGTCAAAGCCTTGCTCTCCTCGTTTTTTTTTGTCTCCATTGGTGCTTGTTTTACAGTCTTGCGGTTCCCCATCGCTTTGAAGTCGCCTTGAAGTTCTTTAGGTAGAGATAATACTCCATAAAAGCTCAGAAACAAGGATTTCTGAGGTACTGGAAGGTTAACTTTGCGAATGGCGCCATGTGCAAGAAGGTGAAATGAATAAAAGATGATTTTTAGGGGTATATTTGCAATTCAAATTGAATGCCTGATAAGAATAGGCCATTTTACAGTTCTGTGCTTGGCGACCTGGCCTTGCATTGGAAGCGAGGCTGGGGGTGACTTTGCTTTGATACAGACCTCACTGCTATTCATATGTAAATGCAAACTAGTTAGCACAAGAACAGCATGATCTACATATGAAAAGCAGTGAGGTTTGTATCAAAACAAGGTCACCCCCAGCCTCGCTTCCAATGCAAGGCCAGGTTGCTTAGCACACAACTGTAAAATGGGCTATTGCAGATTGTAAAGACAAGAAGAAACATACAACAACTGAGTGGAAATGACAAAAAAAAAAAAATGAAAACTGCCATTCTAGGAGCGTAAGGAAAAGCTCAAAAATACAAAATTTAAAGAAACTGAGTTTTGCTCTGGAAAAATATTTAATTTAAATTGAAGCCTACAAGCACTATCGAGGGACTATCCGCTTGCAGCGTCAGCGAGAAAATGAAAAATTTTCAAGCTGTCAAAACGCACGTGCTTCCACTTCCTTTGCACGTGCACTTATGTCGGTGCACATTTTAATCGTCCACTGCAAAACAACAAAATGTAAATAATGACGTAATTTTGGAAGGAAAGCAAAGGATGGACTGCTGGGTAAAGGATTTGGAATGAATCGTTACAGTAAAAGAGCTAGTCTCCATATATAAAATTACGTAAATTTGTTGTTTAAAATTAATGTATTCCAAACGTTGGTTTTTTCCACATGCTTGAATAATGAATGTTACCTATTTTGAGTGATAAAAGGTAAATGCAGTCTTCCCCCTTTGTCATATGCGTATCAATGTTGGACTCGCAAACCACATTGTCTGTTTTCAGTAAAGGGGCTGAATTTTAATTTCCAGAAGGATATGGGGTCTTAGAGGGGGAAGTATGGAGTACATTAAAAAGGTAAAAGCAATTAAGTTAAGAATGAGTTTCCATTCAAATTTCTCTGAGCGCTAGTGTCTACCTTCATACTTAGGAAAGGGAAGGGAGGAAGGATGAACCCTCATAAGAGGTTGTCAATGGGATTAACTGACTTGCTGATTTTACTTCTTTCGGTAGACATAGCAGAGCATTGCGCTGATTAAAAACCGTTCAAAATCATTGTCTGACGAAGAATAGTCAGTCAGTGAATATGACAGCATCTCAGGTGACGTGACTCAGTGTGTGACTAGATTATGAACCTTTTCTTTTATTAACTGACTGATCTCTTGCTTAACTGTTTACTGACTAAATCGATTTTTTAAAGGATTATTGACTAAATGGTATTTTTTTTATACTAAAAATAAGCTGTTAACAGACTAGAGCTATTCCCCATTAACACCCTTACATCTATCTCTGTGTCAATAATCTTGTCCCGCCATTTAATTTTCATGCGTTACTCGGCGAAGGGGGGCTTTGTCGAACTGGTTTAGCCGTCTCGCATGTCTGCTGTAGATAAGTCCATGATTCCGATTATATAGAGGTGTTGTGATCACTACAGCTTTATAGACCTTCAGCCGTTTGTGTTTTGGCTGACGCCTCTTCGTACCCAGACTTTGGCTTGGAGTTGCCCAAATAGCGCTGCTCGCTTTAGCAATTCTGAAGCTAGTTTCCGCATCAATGTTGGTCTGGCGAGGCAAGGTCCAACAAAAGTGGCACATTGGTTGTTCCACATCGTTGAGCACGGTCCCCTTCACTGTGACGTTGGGTTTCTGGTACGGTTTTCCAGCGCTTGATCTACTGATGTTGAGACCAAAGTTGCCGCATACCGCTGAAAGCCTGTCGACACACATTTGTATTTTCGACTCATTGTTGGAGTCGATTTATATAAACACTATTTTTTTTAACACGGAGACGACCTAGCGTCTCTTAGAGCTAACAAGGATTACATGAAAACTCTATTGTTGATCATTTTTCAATCCCCGACGAAGTCTTATTCCCGTTGCGTCAACCCATTGCCTGTGCCTTTCTTCTTCGCTTTGCTTCTTTTGTGTCAGTAAACCGCGCACACTGATTGGCTGGTAAGCGTCATCCATTTGCCCTTAGGTTGCAGATGACGAGAACTTGCTTTCACCTTGGCATCTTGGCGTTCTTGCGCGTTTGATTCCATCAAGATTTACTGATTGAAGTGTTTTCGCTCGTACGTTGTCTCCAATAGTTCAACTTGGATGTTAAATCACCTGAGCAAATTGCTTCAATTGTGACGTAAACAAGTACAGTTGAAATCATCAGCTCATTTGAGATCTTATGCCCAAAGGATCTGTCAATCATTATTGAAATCAATCATCGCTAGACAAGTGAACGAGACTCGAATACGTTTATCAGTGATTCTTTAGTGCGTCGACTATTTGGGGGGAATTTTAAATGAAATACTTCCAGAAATGTACTAGCACGTCCATATTAACCTCCTTGCTATTATGTTATGCAGAAATCTGGCCTTCTCTCCTCAATAGCGCGGAAGCGCAGCATAAGCCTTGTTTAAGATTTGAGAATAAATATCCACTAAAGAATCTCATATAGTCCTATTTCTTTCAAAACTACCTTCATCTGTGAAACTTTCAGTGGACAATTTAACAATTGCCATTTAAAATGTTTAGCATTAAGCTGTCTTCATATGGAAATCACTTCTTCCCAGCCCAATTAAAGGAATGGGTAAGTTACATAAAAACACTCAAGTCTGAAGTATAAAGTGTCATTCCCTTTACTATGTCAACGCATTTCCTGTGTCCTTCTTCATTGTTATATTTTGTTTTTAATTTCAGTAATAAATATTCATTTTATTCATCATCGCCTTCTCTCTAGTCAATAACGCGTGAAGTGCAGCATAAGCCTTGTTAAATATATGAGGATAAATCGCCACTGAAGAATCACATCTAGTCCTATTTCTTTCAAAACTACCTTCATCTGGGAAACTTTCGGTAGACAATTTAATAACTATTGCCATTTAAAATGACTAGCATTAAGTTGCCTTCATATGGAGATCACTTCTTCTCAGCCCAAAGGAATGCGTAAGTTACATAAAAACACTCAACACTGAAGTCAAAAACAATAACTTTATTTGTGTGAAGTCTAAAGTGTGTTTCCCGTTATGTCAACGCATTTCTTGTGTCACTTCTTCATTGTTATATTTTATGTGTTGTTAATTTCAGTAATAAATATTCACTTTATTCATCATCACTATGAATACAATTTTTACTTCCATGTCTTCTATGTTGTTCGATATCATGGATCGACCGATGGAGAGAACGAAGAGAGAAAGTACCTAATTGATCATGTTAAAACAAGATAAAGATGAACTGATACATTTGAAGATTTCAGACTTTAACATTAATACAAGCTATTTCCAAAGATAGGTATTTAATGATCGTGCTTAGAAACAGTGACCTCACATATACGTCTCGAATAATATACGAGCGGAAAATTTTCACATTCCAATTTCTTTACCATGCGGCCTCTTTTACGCGAGTTAGGTACCACAGATGGCAATAAAAATATTTAGCACGATTTTATGTAAATAACACCCAGCTTTTTCTATCCGATTTTAACATTTTACTGTTCGGAAGCAAGTCCACCTTCAAGTCGACAATTGTGCAATAAAGGGCGAAAAGCCAGGCAGGAGTTGTTACTGCTGATCAAGCATTCGAACACGAACTGTGTTGAGTTTAGTATGGAGGGACCTCGGTAAACATCCCAATGCAGCAATTGCTCTGTACCATAATTATATACTGACATGCATACATCACCGTTTTGGAAAAAAGTTGTGGCATCTAGAAATACCGGTCTCACTTGTGTGGTTATTTTCCTCAGTTGGAATGACTTGATGGACTAACTAGAATTAAAAAAAATAATAAAATAAAATGAAATTCGACCGTGCGAGACGTCATGCTAAACAAGAACTTTCTGTGAAGCCGCCCGTAATGGTGACCATTAAAACATGGCTCTTGGCATGTCCTTAGGGTAGATCCATTAGCGCTGGTCAATTGTGGAGTTTTAGCACTCCAGAAACATAGAATAATGGCGATAAAGGATGAAACAGTTTCCACTAAAAATGTTGTCCCATAATGTACTATGAGAAATAATTCCTGCCTCTGTTGCTAAAGAGCTGCTTTAAAATTTATTCCACATAGAGATCGCAAGAAAGCATGTTTTAGCTTCCTTTATGTAAACATTTGTCACTGATATAATTTATTATTTGTCATACAAATTAAAGCCGTCATTTCAACCAAGCTTCTGCCGACCGATAAAGGAGCTGTCGAGAAGAAAAAGGTTATCGACTTCAGCGAAGGTAGGGTAGAGTTCGATTCAATTACTGCCTCGCATTTTTCAGTTAAGTAAGAAAAATTTACTCTCTGAAGATGTATTGGTGAAGTGAATGATGACAAGCACGGAGTGTTTTTTGCTAGCCGCCCCTTGTATTATCGGGTTTGAAAGTTTACATTGTCTTCACCTTCTAACTGGCTGATTGAGCCAAATACAACGAAAAACCGTAAAATCGTTTCAAATGTATCCTGAAATGAACTTCCCCGAGTTAAGTCTTTGTTAGCGTAATTTTATTTAAGATATTATGGTGAAGCCTGGCACTGCCACCAGAAATCTACTGGCACATCCACTTAACTCATTGCTATTCTACAATGGAAGGACCCGCCTTCTTTCCTCAATAGCGCGTGAGGTGCAGCATATACGCCTTGTTAAATGATATTTGAGAATAAAAAGCACTAAGGAATCACATCTAGTCCTATTTTCTTCAAAACTACCATATTCGGTTAAGCGTTCAGTAGTACAATTAAAATATTATGTAAAAGGATGCCATTAAATTGTTTTCACACGGAGATCGTTTTTCCTCAGCCGAACAGGATCCAAGGCCACTCTGATAAAAACACCCAACTCAGTCTGAAGACTGAAGACTGAAGTCTGAAGTCTCATTCCCACTATGTCAACGCATTTCTTGTGTCTTTCTTCTTTGTTATATTTTATAGCTTTTTAATTTTCAGTAATAAATATTCACTTTATTCATCATCACTATGAATATAGTTTTTCACTTGCATATCTTCTTTGTCGTTCGATTTGAGAGACGGGGTGATGGAAGAGAGAAAGAACTAAATTGATCAAGTCAAAACGAAATTAAGATTAAATGATACATTGGTGGTTTTCAGACTTCACTATAAGAAAAAGCAATTTGCAATGATTGTTTCTTAAAAAAAAATAAAATATTTCCAAAGCGATGTACCTAATACAGTGATCTCACATGAACATTGTTTTGACTCGTAGGCCGCAACAATTAAGAACATTTGTTACCCTACTTATTGATAGTCAGTAGAAAATTTCGTAGCCTTGAATCATGAAAGCTGTTTTTATTCATTTTATTTTATTTGGAATAGAAAAGAGCTGGAGACAGCAGAAACGTTATACGAGATCAATTAAAGAATATGTAAAGAAGGCATTACTGACAAACTGTCCTTATTTTGTCACACCCCGTAAACGATTGACGCCCCTTTCGATTATTCTAACACAAGAGACGATATACGCCTTTCTTTAGCAAATAGCACGGTTTCTTAAAAAAAAAAAATTGAATTTGCAATTCAATTTTAAAATTCACGCTGAGTTTAGTATGGAGGGACCTCGGTAAACATCCCAGCAGTTGCTCTGTACGATAATTATATACTGACATGCACATATCACCGTTTAAAAAAGAAACAATGACATCTAGAAACACCAGTCTCACTTGTGTGGTTATTTACCTCAGTTGGAATGGCGTGATGACTAGTACTTAGAATGAGAAAAAAATAAAATGAGATTCGACCGTGCGGGCCGTCAGGCTATAAAAGATCTTTCTGAGAAGCCGTCCGTAATGTTGACCATCAAAACATTTCTCTTGGCATGTCCTTAGGGTACATCCAAGAGTGTGGTCAGTTGTGGATTTTCAGTACTCTAGAAACATAGAATAATGGCGATAAAGGATGAAACACGTTCCATTAAAAATGTTGTCCCACAATGTACTATGAGAAAATTAATAATTCCTACCTGAATTGCCTAAGAGCTGCTTCAAAATTTATTCCACATAGAGATAGTAAGAAAACATGTTTGGCTCCCTTTATGTAAATATTTGTCACTTTTATAATTTATTATTGGTCATACGATATTAAAGTCGTCATTTCAACAAAGCTTCTGGGGAGAAAAGAAGTGTTGAGAAGAAAGGTTATCGACTTCAGGGAAGGTAGGCTAGAATTCGACCCATTTACTGCCTCGCAGTTTTCAGTTAACTAAGAAAAATTTTATACTCTGTGCATGTTCTGGTGAAGTAAATGATGGCAAGCACCGAGTGTTCTTTCAAGTCGCGCTTTTTGTATAATTGGATGATAACAGTTTGCATTGTTTTCAGCTACAAACTGGTATTGACCCAAATATAACGAAAAATTAACCGTAAAAACATTTGAAATGTATCCGGCAATAAACTTCCTGGAATAGTGTTAAATTATCGAGTTATTTTATTGTGAAACCTGATACTTCCACCGGATATCTAATAGCACATCCACATAACTCTTTGCTATTCTGCAATGCAGGGATCTCACCTTCTTTCCTCGATAGCGCGTGAGGTGCAACATTATTACTATGTCTTGTTAAATATTTGAGAATGAAAAAGACTAAGGAATCACGTCTAGTCCAATTTTCTTCAAAACTAGCATCACCGGATAAACTTTCAGCAGACAATTTGAACATTATGCAAACGGATTGCCATTAAATTGTTTTTACACAGAAATCGTTCTTTCTTAGCCGAAAGGGATCCAAGGTCACATGAGAACACTTAGCTCAGTCTGAAGACTGAAGTCTGGGCCCAGTTGTTCAAAGCCCCATTAAGGTAATCCTGGGTTAACGTGAACTTTGATTCGGGTATATTTACTAATCCGTAACGATTAGTCCAAAGATTTTTGTCCTTTAGTATTGCCTTAGTCTTTTCTTTACCATAAGCCTAAAATGAGCCTTTAAAATCATTTTTAATGAGTAAGATGAAAACGTCGGTTAACTTTTAATCGTGGGTTAGCGTTCATCGGCTTTCGAACAACCCTCATTCCCACCGATGTCAACGCATTTCTTGTGTCTTTTTTCTTTGTGATATTTTATAGCTTTTTAATTTTCAGTAATAAATATTCCCTTTATTCATCATCACTATGAATAGAATTTTTACTTGCATATCTTTTTGGTCGTTCGCTTTGAGTGACGGGGTGATCGAAGAGAGAAAGAATTAAATTGATTATGTTAAAACGAAATAAAAATCAAATGATACATTGGCAGCTTTCAGTCTTCACTATTAGATGAAAAGTTATTTGCAATGATTGTTTCTTAAAAGAAATAAAATATTTCCAAAGCGATGTACTTAATACAGTGATCTCACATGAACAATGTTTTGACTCGTAGGCCGCAACACTTAAGAACAGTTGGTACTCCACTCATTGATTACGGTCAGTAGAAAATTTCGTAGCCTTGAATCATTAAAGCTGTTTTTATTCATTTTATTTTATTTGGAATAGAAAAGAGCTGGAGACAGCAGAAACGTTATACGAGATCAATTAAAGAATAGGCAAAGAAGACATTACTGATAATTTGTCTTTATTTTGTCACACCCCCGTAAACGATTGACGCCCCTTTAGATTATTCTAACTCAAGATACAATACACGCCTCTTTGTTTAGCAGACGTCTACGCGAGTCAGGTACCACAAACGACGATAAAAAAAAATAAAAAATTAGGACGATTTTTTATGCAAACAACACCCAGGTTTTGCAATTCAATTTTAACAGTACAATTCACTGTTCGGTAGCAAGTCCACCTTCAATTCGACAGTTAAAATAGAAAGGACGGCAAGCCAGGCAGGAGTTGTTTACTGCTGATCAAAGATTCGAACAGTAATTGTGCTGAGTTTAGTGTGGAGGGACCTCTCTAAACATCCCAGCAGTTACTCTGTACCATAATTATATACTGATTTGCATACATCACCGTTTTGAAAAAAAGTCATGACATCTGGAAATACCGGTCTCACTTGTGTGGTTATCAGTACCTCAGTTGGAAAGACTTGATGAACTACTAGAATTAAAAAAATAAAATGAGATTCGACCGTGCGAGACGTCAGGCTATAAAAGAACTTTCTGAGAAGTCGTCCGTAATGTTGACCATCAAAACATTGCTCTTGGCATGTCCTGAGGTACATCGAAGGGGACTGGTCAGTTACGGACTCTTAGTGCTTTAGAAAAATAGAATTAAAAAACATAAACTAAAAATTTCGTCTCATAGTGTACTATGAGAAGTCATTCCTGCCTTTGTTGCTTAACTGGAGCTGCTTCAAAATTTGACCACATAGAGATCGAAAGAATGCATGTTTTGGCTACTTTTATGTAAATTTTTGTCACTTTTATAATTTATTATCCTTCATACGATTTTAAAGCCATCATTTCAACAAAGCTTCTGAGGAGAAAGGAGCTCTTGAGAAGAATCAGGGAAGGTAAGCCAGAGCTCGACCCAATTATTGCCTTGCACTTGTCACTTTAAGGGAAACAAAATTACACTCTAGATGTATTGGGGAAATGAAGAATGTCAAGCACTGGGTGTTTTTTGCTAACCGCGCCTGGTATAATTGGGTGACAACAGTTTGCATTGTCCGTTTACTTACTAACTGGTATTGGGCCAAATATAACGAAAAACCGTTACTGAAAACGTTTCAAATGTATCCTGAAATGAACTTTCCTGGAATAGTGTTTGTTAGAGTAATTTTACTTAAGATATTATGGTGAAGCCTGACACTGCCACCAGAATTTAATAGCACATCCACACACCTCTTTGTTATTATGTAATCCAGGAATCTCGCCCTCAGACAAGCGTTCAACACTTTGTTGAACCATGAAATGACGCAGGCGTTTGAACAGGTCGTCTAACATTGTTGAAAGCGTAAAAAAATGTTGAAGGCTTGTTGAAAGTGTCTTGAATTAAATTTAAATCGGTTTAAACCTACGTTCAACATCTACACAACTTTTCCTTTGTTCTCGAAAATGTTGAATGGTGTTGAAGCCGTTTGAACACATTGCCCAACATCAGTTCAACTTTTGTTGAACGGATGTTGGTGAAACCGTTTAACCGCGCCTTAGGATTTAAACTTAAACACCTTTTTGGTTGAATTTCTGTCGCATACAATAATCTTTTGAAAAGGTTTGGCTTTGTGATCTGTTTTAGGATGAAAAAACGGCGTACTCTGTAAGGAGAGCTAACTCACTCTGAAGTAATTTAAAAACTATATCAAATTTTTAGCCAAATTTTGCTGGCACATAAGAATGATACCAGTATCTAAACACTCAAGAAGCAAGAGTTTCTCGAAGCATAACTCCTACGCCTCATTCTCCCGCGTGCCTTAATTTTGTTACAACCAACCAAGAGGACTGTTCAATTATGGTCTTTTAGTACTTTAGAAACAGAATAATGGCGATAAAGGATGAAACACGTTCCACTAAAAATGTTGTCCGACAATGTACTATGAGAAATAATTCCTGCCTTTGTTGCTAAAGAGCTTCTTTAAAATTTATTCAACATAGAGATTGCAAGAAAGCATGTTATGGCTTAATTCCTTTATGTAAATATTTGTCAGTTTAAATGTTATTGGTCATATGATATTACAGCCGTCATTTCAACAAAGCTTCTAAGGAAAAAAGAGCTGTTGAGATGGAAGGTTATCGTGCCTGCACTTCCTCGTTGAGAAAGTTCAAAACTTGGCAGTGAAGCTACTCGCCTTCGGTTCGTGATTCTACTTGAATTTGAAAAATTTCATGACTTCTTTTTATGGTCTATAAGAGTACAGGCAAAGAAAACTGTCATCAAGTTGTTAACTGCCTTGGATAACAGAGAGTGTCTTATTTACAATATAGATATTTTTGCTCAAGAAATTTCGCCACCCTTTCTCCCTTTTCTTTACATCTACATCTATATTTATACATGGCAAAGGTTGCTTATCGCGCCACGCTGTACTGGTGCTGGTGTATATATTTAACACATTATTAGAAATACGGTGCTGTGTATGGTGTTTATACACGTGCAGAGGAAACATATATGAATATAATTAAAATGTGCCCACAGGGCAAGTTTGAAGGGGGGCCTCTAACTGTATATTTCGAATGTTAAGTGGCAGTTTATTCCACTCTTTTATACTTCTTGGGAAGAACAAGTTCATATATATCTCCCCCATGCTCTAGGTTTGATAAGTGTAGCCTGTGATCTCGTATAATATCTGTGTGGTGGTATTTGCAAGTGTGCTGGTATTGTGATTGCGTTCCTGCCTTTTAGTGACTCTGGGAATATTTCTAAACGGCCTATACCATTTGTTTTATTTTATTTTATTTTATTTTATTATTATTGGTTTTTACTGCAAAAGTTAGAATCGTGAAAATAAGCGGCAGTTGCTCTCTCCATTACCATAAAATTCATAGGCTTGAAGACAGACAGTAAATCGATGTGTAAAATTACGTAAATTAAAACCATAAGGTGCCTTTTCAGTACATATTTGGTTTAGCCTTCTGGAATAAGTTGCATTTTACACCTTTCTGTAATTAAAATGACGCACTTTTACCAGTCAATGGTTAATATGCATCTTACCCGTAAATTAGTCAGGCTTTCCACTCCTCTTTCCATATTTTATGTTATATTTTCCTTGTTTCTTCACTGATGTTTACGGGCACGAAGATGACATAATTATTTAAAAAGACTCTGGGGTCAAGTTATGAAGGGGGTTATGAAGATTTTTAAGTTATTATATCTGAGATTAATTGGGCGCGCGGGAAAAAAAGAACTTTTCAAATTAGCGGGCCGTACAGTGAAATACGGCCCACAAAATTGACCAATCACACCACGCGTACTAACTGAGAGATCTAATAAATTGGTTTATTTCTTTTAGGCAATATGAATGCATGCATTATTTCGACAGATAAGGGTGGAAATATTAATGATTGCGGAAATCCGCCGAATGTTTTTTTTTTTTTTTTTTTTTTATCGCGTACTTACTAAATTTTTAGTTTACGTTCTTTGTTTTATTTAGTCGGGCCGTGCCAAAGTATTATTTTTGCTTTATTCCCAGTTCCAAAGATGAAGTTTTCATACTGCATCTCAGCCCTACTACTGCTGAACTTCAACCTGCTTTCTGGTAACCTTTTTTATTTCCTTTTATGTCCTTTTCTTTCCTTTTTTTTTATCCTTTTGCAAACTTTGAGGTCATGTAATAAATGAACATCAATTTTGTGTTTGAACGTATATTATCAATATTTCCCAACTTGGACATGCCAGCAAGAGTTCTTGTTTACTATGCTCGTATAATTTGATAATGTCCGTCCATTCCTTGGAAAACATTTTGGTAATTTTCTCGGCAGTTTAACTATGCCGAAAGAAATTTAAAAAAAGGACATATATTACAATTTATTTATTTATTTGTTTATTTATTTATTATTTTAGTTACGGGTGATTGTCCAGCAGGAAAAAAAACGGATGATGCACAAGGTCGCTGTTGTGTTTTTCCTTTCACGTATGGAGGAGTATCTTACGACTCCTGTACCACTGTTGGTAATGGAAACAAACCTTGGTGCTCATTTGATGCTGTCTACGTTGGACAATGGGCAAACTGTGGTAAGAAAAATTCGTTGACTATTTAGTAAATACTTCTACTCAATTATTTTTTCTATCGATGTAATGTTCCAAAATAATGTTTTCTAATCAATCCTAGTCAATCCTAGTTTACTTACTGTTAATAAAAGAGCATGTATGTAATTTGCCAAAGATGGAAGTTTCGGTATTTGAAACAGAAGGCTGACAGATCCATGGTTTTATATCACAGTTAATCCATGCACAAACAACCCTTGTCAGAATGGCGGAACCTGCAAAGTAACTGGAGATGATAGTTACAGCTGTCAGTGTGCTGAGGGATTTGAAGGAGCTAACTGCGACAAACGTAAGTAAAGCTTGTGATATGACAGTTGTCCATTCTTTCCCTTCATTCGGTCTTCAGCAGTTTTCAGCATAAACTGAAAACATAAAGATAATGTACTTACTGTTCCATAGGGATTCCATGTCCACCCGGAAAAAAGACGGATGATGCACAAGGCCGCTGTTGTGTTTTTCCTTTCACGTATGGAGGAATATCTTACGACTCCTGTACCACTGTTGGTAATGGAAACAAACCTTGGTGCTCATTTGATTCAGTCTACGCTGGAAAGTGGGCCAACTGTGGTAAGAAAAATTCGTTGACTATTCAACAGCTATTGAGTCCATACTTTCCCTCAATTATTTTCCTATCCATGCAACGTTCCAAAACAAGGTTAACTGCTTATGAGTCAATCTTAGTTTACATTCTATTAATGAACTGAAGAGCATGTATGTAGTTTGCCCAAGGTAGAAGTTCCGGCATTTGAAAAATGAAGAGCTAACATCATTTTTTATATTACAGTTAATCCATGCACAAACAACCCTTGTCAGAATGGCGGAACCTGCAAAGTAACTGGAGATGATAGTTACAGCTGTCA
This sequence comes from Pavona decussata, assembly GCF_977016875.1. Lineage (NCBI taxonomy): Eukaryota > Metazoa > Cnidaria > Anthozoa > Scleractinia > Agariciidae > Pavona > Pavona decussata. Next base: position 428,790 of record NW_028145536.1, on the reverse strand, counting down.
GTGTCCTGACGGATTTGAAGGAGCTAACTGCGAGAAACGTAAGCAAACTTATGTGTTGACAGCTGTCAATTTTTCCCTCCTTTTCATAGCATTTTTCATCATAAACTGAAAACATAAAGATAAACCGCTAACTGTTCCACAGGGATTCCATGTCCACCCGGAAAAAAGACGGATGATGCACAAGGCCGCTGTTGTGTTTTTCCTTTCACGTATGGAGGAGTATCTTACGACTCCTGTACTACTGTTGCTAATGGAAACAAACCTTGGTGCTCATTTGATGCTGTCTACGTTGGAAAGTGGGCTAACTGTGGTAACAAAAATGCTTCAACTATTCAATCTATTTTTTTCTTCAATTATTTTCCTATCGATGAAATGTTCCAAAATAAAGTTTTTTAACCAATCCTAGTCAATCCTAGTTTACTTACTGTTAATAAAAGAGCATGTATGTAATTTGCCAAAGATGGAAGTTTCGGTATTTGAAACACAGAAGGCTGACAGATCCATGTTTTTATATCACAGTTAATCCATGCACAAACAACCCTTGTCAGAATGGCGGAACCTGCAAAGTAACTGGAGAAGATAGTTACAGCTGTCAGTGTGCTGAGGGATTTTATGGAGACAATTGTGAAAAAGGTACACACGCAGCAACGCAAAAAGGCTGATCAGAGGAATGAAAAGTAGAAAGTAAGGATCAAAAGTCAAGTTCATGCTTTGAATCTATCTTTTTTCTCAGAGAGCCCCTGCAAATCTGGCCCGTGTCAAAATGGAGGAACCTGTACAATGACTGGTGCTGATTCATACTCGTGCAAGTGTACTGATGAATTTGAAGGAGCTAACTGCGACAAACGTAAGCGACCTTGTGATATGGCAGATGCCTCAATTTTCTCCTTTCTTTTGTTACCATTTTTCAGCTTTACCTGAAAACAAAAAGATAATCCGCTTACTGTTCCACAGGACTGCCATGTCCACCAGGAAAAAAGACTGATGATCCACAAGGTCGCTGTTGTGTTTTTCCTTTCACGTATGGAGGAGTATCTTACGACTCCTGTACTACTGTTGCTAATGGAAACAAACCTTGGTGCTCATTTGATGCTGTCTACGTTGGAAAGTGGGCTAACTGTGGTAACAAAAATGTTTTGACTATTCAATCTATTTTTTTCTTCAATTATTTTCCTATCGATGAAATGTTCCAAAATAAAGTTTTTTAACCAATCCTAGTCAATCCTAGTCTACTTACTATTAATAAAAGAGCATGTATGTAATTTGCCAAAGATGGAAGTTTCGGTATTTGAAACACAGAAGGCTGATGTATCCATTTTTATATTACAGTTAATCCATGCACAAACAACCCTTGTCAGAATGGCGGAACCTGCAAAGTAACTGGAGAAGATAGTTACAGCTGTCAGTGTGCTGAGGGATTTTATGGAGACAACTGTGAAAAAGGTACACACGCAGCAACGCAAAAAGGCTGATCAAAGGAATGAAAAATAGAAAGTAAGGATCAGAAGTTGAGTTTATGCTTTAAATCTATCTTTTTTCTCAGTGAGCCCCTGCAAATCTGGCCCGTGTCAAAATGGAGGAACCTGTACAATGACTGGCGCTGATTCATACTCGTGCAAGTGTACTGACGAATTTGAAGGAGATAACTGCGACAAAAGTAAGCGAACTTGTGATATCAGAGCAGATGCCTCAATTTTCTCCTTTCTTTTGTTAGCATTATTCAGCTTTACCTGAAAACATAAGATAATCCGCTTACTGTTCCACAGGACTGCCATGTCCACCAGGAAAAAAGACGGATGATGCCCAAGGTCGCTGTTGTGTATTTCCTTTCACGTATGGAGGAGTATCTTACGACTCCTGTACCACTGTTGGAAATGGAAACAAACCTTGGTGCTCATTTGATACTGTATACGCTGGAAAGTGGGCCAACTGTGGTAGGAAAAATTCGTTGACTATTCGACAGTTATTAAGTCCATACCTTCCCTCTATTATTTTCCTATCTATGTAACGTTCCAAAACGAGGTTATCTGATTATGAGTCAATCTTAGTTTACATTCTGTTAATAAAAGAGAAGTTCCGGCATTTAAAAAATGAAGAGCTAACAGATCATTTTTTTATATTACAGTTAATCCATGCACAAACAACCCTTGTCAGAATGGCGGAACCTGCAAAGTAACTGGAGAAGATAGTTACAGCTGTCAGTGTCCTGACGGATTTGAAGGAGCTAACTGCGAGAAACGTAAGCAAACTTGTGATATGACAGGTTTCAATTTTCTCCCTCCTTTTCATAGCATTTTTCATCATAAACTGAAAACATAAAGATAAACCGCTAACTGTTCCATAGGGATTCCATGTCCACCTGGAAAACAAACGGATGATCCACAAGGTCGCTGTTGTGTTTTCCCTTTCACGTATGGAGGAGTATCTTACGACTCCTGTACCACTGTTGCTAATGGAAACACACCGTGGTGCTCATTTGATGCTGTCTACGCTGGAAAGTGGGCCAACTGTGGTAAGAAAAATTTGTTGACCATTCAGCTTCTATTGATGTACTCAGATGTTCCAAACTAAGGTCATCTTTTCATAAGTCAATGCTAGCTTACATACTGTTGATAAAAGAACGTGGAAGCTGACAAATACTTTTTTAATTGAAACAAAGTGTGGTGTTCATTTGGCTCTGTTTACTCTGGCTAATTGTGGTAAGTACACTCTACTGACGTAATAGACATACAGGGCCAGTTTTTTTAACAAAGTCTAATTAAGGCCATGGCTTAAGACAATCAGCGGGCCTCCAAATCTGTTTATAAGTGGTCTATTTTAAGGAGATAAATAGTTTCCTAGTCTGGGATGCAAGCCTTCTTGTTATTATCAGCAGCAGACAATGTTTAGATATGGCTGTTGGCAAAATTAAAAATGGCTTAGAGTTTTGTTAAACACCGTATGAACTGTCTTTTAATAACTGACCCAGAGTGTTTTGGGTAATTTTAAAAAATGCAAGCAGTATTCAGATAAAAGTATTAGAAATGTATGCATTAGTTGTGTGAAACGTTTGTTGGTAAACCAAAATGCCACGAATTTTAGGTAGCACCAGTGCAATCTTTATATTTTGAAGTTGATGAGTGTGCGGCGTCACCGTGTAAGAATGGAGCTAGCTGTAAATTGACTGACGATGGTTACAGTTGCCAACCGTGTCCTGCAGGATGGATGGGAAAGGATTGTGATCAAGGTTGGATATTGAGATTTTGTATAACCAACTTAGAGGAGGAAGCCACATTCTTTCGAGTGTTTGACTGATTCTTAGAGAAAGTTCCCATTTATGATAATTTATAAGATCGTGTTATAACGTGTAAAAATGTTTTTCAGAAATCGTCGGGGAAATTTCTCAGATAAAGTTAGTGAAACTGCTCAGCGTGTGGACAAGGAACCATAAATTAAATAAATTAAATTCTAGATCTGTGCTGAGTTTTAGGACACACAATTAATTGCTAGTTTTATTCCTCCGAAGTATTTCATGCTGACACATTCAAGTCTGCCTATTACTGTGATGTCGTAATTTTATCGCAAATGTCTTTATGAATAATAAGTCATCGCGCTTTAATTGTGCAAACGTTTCAAAACTGTACACTGGTGAGCCTATTAAAGGTTTCAGCAACTGGCAAAACAGGCGGATCGATTCGCTTTTTGCATGAGTTAAACTCATGCACGATTGGAACTTTAGTCTACCATGAAACAACTCTAGCTAGTGGTCAAAGCAATACCCAGACCTCTGCATTTGAGAGTGGTTTCCTGCGCTTGATCCATTCCATGTATTTGCTTCGACCTCTGACTGGTTCACTGTATTGTTCAGAGGGTTCATTACGTGATGTTAACGTATAGCTCGTATGTTGGTTACGGTGATTTCTTTCGTTTTCAAGTAAAAAGCACTTTGCTATTGATGATTATTATTGATCATTAATCATGCTACTACTCTATTTTCTTCCTAGATGTTGATGAATGTGAATCAACTCCTTGTAAAAATGGTGGTACATGTGTAAACAAACAACCAGGTTACTCTTGCCAATGCAAGGACGGTTACGAAGGACAACAGTGTGAAGAAGGTATACATACATTTTGCTCAATTATTGCAAGTGTAAAACCTCTGGCATTGGGCTCTATCGCTCTTATCGTTCCAGCCGAACTTCATCCTTGGACCGACTTAGGACCAAACTATCCGGCATATCGTGTCTTCCCTATCAGCCGAATGGGTGACGTCACATTTAATCACGTACCCAGACCTCCCACGGCCAGACGGAGCAAAATTGAGTGAGATCCGGGTACGAGATTAGTCAGATTTCATCGTGCGCCAAACATGAGACGAGGCTGCTTTTGCCACAGTTTGGCCTTTTGAACAAACCTTTGGTCAATTACAAAACAACAACAAGTAAAAAAAAAAAAATAGCCTGTATGTTCTATGTTACGTTGGGCGCTGCATCGGCTATACTACCAAATTAAAACAGAGCAATTTGAAAGCAATTTCTATGGAATCCGATCATTGCCCTAGCCTGTTGAAGGAATACCAAGCCAATCGGTAGGCTGCGAAAAGCTACAATAAACACACTTTAACTGCTTTTTCTGGCCACAGAGGTCCACAGTGCTTCATTACTGGTTGTTAAATTAGTGTCTGTAAGTTCTCATGACATTTTCATAACGCGATGTTAATGTTGATAATGTTTTTTTATAACATTTTTATAATTTTTATAACGCGAGAACTGCAGAAAGAATAACTAGATCAAAAGATGAAAGTGAGCGAGGATTTAATAATTCAAATAGCAATAAAGCATGTTTACGTACTTAAAGCATGTTTCTTTTAAAATTTAACATTTGCTTGAGATGGATTATTTCCTTCAGACATCAACGAATGTGCAAGCAATCCTTGTGTTAATGGCGGCACTTGTAAAGACGAGATTGGCCGATACGTTTGTGAGTGTCCTACAGGATACGAGGGAGTAAACTGTCAAACCGGTAAGTAATTATATTAGAACCAAGACAGGCCGCTTTACATGGAAGGCGAGGTCACCCGGGTTATCGTCCAGCCGAGATCAAAGGATAACCCGCCTTTAACAACTTCAAAATTCGCACAAACTATTTCATTACATTATCGAGGATAGTGCAGTCCTTACCTGGAAAACTACTGTAAAAGTTAGATTTTCCGCAGCATGCTCCTCGAGTAAAAACCCAAGAACACGTGTGTTGAAAGCAATGTTCGGTTTACCAACCGTGTTAGTAATAAACCGTTGCGAAAAGCATCATTACAACTACGTAATAAAGTTTTGCAGTAATTCCTTTTGTTTATTGGATGTTAAGGACCAGTTATTTTAACAGAGTCGAGTCTAACTTTGGCCCCGGCTGAAGAGCAATCGGTGGCCCTCCAAATCTGTTTATAAGTGGTTTATTTTAAGTAGATAAATGGTTGTCTAGTCTGGGATGCAAGCCTTCTTGTTACCGTCGGCAGTAGATAATGTTTAGATATGACTGTTGGTAAAATTGAAAATGGCTAAGAACGTGGTCTTGTTAAACACCGTCTAAACTGTCTTTTAATAACTGACCCTAAGTGTTTTACATCCTCTTTTACTGAATTTTATTTATCCAGACATTGACGAATGCGAGAATGATCCCTGCCAAAATGGTGGTACCTGTGTTAATTCTCCCGGAAGTTACTCGTGTAACTGTGCTGATGGTTACACTGGAGATCACTGTCAGGAGGGTAAGATCGGCGCTTTTATTCAGAAAATATGTTAAAATGTATCAAAATCCGAAGCCCATCTACCTCATCTATCATTTTTTACAAGTTCTCAAAGACATAAACTGAATAATAATAACACACGATAGTTTGAAGCGTCCAGTGTTTACCTTAGGGTACATAAAAGTATTTCTTTCCAAGGAGTAGTTCGTGTGCTTCACATTCGGTAAAATTCCTTGTACTGGAGAGTTCTTACAAGAAGCCTTTCTAAAAATCTGAATGTCCCTTTTTCCAAGTAGTTCCCTTATATCTACTTTCTTTGAAAAATACTTGCATTTATAGCAGCGATCTAAAAAACGTTGAATACTATTCAAAGCGGCAGTAGATGCTCCGTGTACCGATAAACCATTGTTAAAATTAGGCATTACAATCGTCTGGAATAAATGATCCAGCTCATGCTGATGGTAACCTTCTTTTCTAAGGGTTCTAACCACATGTAGGTACTTATTAGCCTTAACAAGCTTTTCTTACACCCATGATGATTTTACAAATAAATTCAGCTGTTCTGAGTTGAATACTGACACATAGTTAAAGTATATAAGGAACGCGGTCATGAAGGCACAGTGTGTTAAAAGATAAATTTTAAATGTTCAACAACCTAGTTACGTGCGATCGGAAAAGCGACAATGCGGGATGTTGTGCTCAGTGAGTTATCATATAAGTACACTCCCACTGTGTTGATTTACAACAGATTTCATCTGCAAACTCTAGCTAAAAATAAAATAACTGGTTGTATCTTTCTAAATTAACAGTTATTGATTATGCTGAAGATGACGTAGAAATATTTTTTATTTTCTTGCAGTTAATTGGAAATCTATGGGATGTTACAAAGAACACAAAAAGACAAAGAAAAAAGTGCTTCCACGTAAATTTAAGACCGTCAAAGGCATCAAAGTTAAAAATCCGGATCTTACAAAGATTGTCACCGAGTGTAAAGCTGCAGCGGAGAAAAATGGCTTCGAAATTTTCGCTATCCGAGTAAGAATTAATTAAACACGTTGAAATAACAAGCGAGGAAATTAAGGCCAGTAAACAAACTGTCCAAAAATTGCTTCGCTTTTACTTAATTAAAAAGTACCCTAATCCTTGTTTTTCTGCGGGTTTAATTCCTGTTCCGTATCAATTCAGGGAAACAGCGGTCCACAAATTTCACCTTAATCAATTTACTGTTATGAAAACGGCAGGAATTTGTTAAAACATTGCTCCTTTTTCAAAAGGGAAACTCGAGAACAAGGAGTGCGCCGCCATCTTGCATTCAGAGAATGCCAATTTCATTCTCCGTTTCTTCGCGCTACTTTCTCAGCAAATTAGAAGTAAATATCAAACCAATAGCGACTTACTCGCACACGTTTTCCCGCGTTTGATATCGTTCCATGTACTTCATTTGAGCTCTGATTGGTTCATGGTTCACGGTGCTAGTATTTTAGTAATCACTGAAACCAATCACAGCATTGATAATAATAATAATAATAATAATAATAATAATAATAATAATAATAATAATAATAATAATAATTAATAATAATAAACAAACACTGTTGCTTAAAAATATTATTTTTTTTTAATTGAAATGAAATGTGAATAGGTTTTTAATAGCTCTTTTTAATATACTTTTAACTTGTAAATAGCAATTTGTGTGGAATATTTTAATAAAGAATTTTCATAATAATAATAATAATAATAATAATAATAATAATAATAATAACTTTATTGTCGTGCCACGAAAAAAACGTAGCTGAGGGGAGAAGTCCCCTCTTGGTAGGCAGTCACTTTAAAGCCAAAGATGCTTTAGGGTAAAGGTATTTTAGGAATAGAGTATAAGCTAACAACTCACCCCCTCACTCCCCCTCCCAACAGGGCTCCAGGAGCATGAGAGTTAAAGCTTTCCTTGTTGTCGAGTGGTAACAATTTTAATCGATGTGCGAAGGAAAATATAGATCCGCACCATTCCCACATAACTTTAAGCTATAAACAAACGCGAATGCAACAAACCACGTTTGCTGTTACAGGGCGTCAACAAATGTGTCACATCCAAGGATGGTAAGATGGTTGATTACAAGATTCACGGCGCGTCATCAAAGTGTTTCACTGATGATCAGGGTAATGGTGCTGGCAAAGCAGGGGCCAATTTTGTTTACACCAGGTAATATACATGGTGCTTCTTGCAAATGCTTGGTTTTACTAATAATGCGTTTTATTTTAATGTGACGTCAGAGTGCTCTCAATTCGTTTAGGACGTAGTCAGCCGCAGTCCCATTTGTTGTGGTAAAAGTAACAAAACTAACTAAACTGTTCAGAGTCAAACGTCAAACCCAGATGAACTAAAACCAGCAGAAACAGTGCAAGTCAATCCACCAAAGAGGGGGAACATAACTTCAAGGGCAGAAATTGTATCGTAGTTGAAGAAAATATAACAAAAGAAGAAGAAGAAGAAGAAGAAGAAGAAGAAGAAGGAAAGAAAATAATCGATATTTTCAACAGACTGCCAAAATATTGATCCAAGGACACATTAAATTCCCTAAAGAAACACATGCAACACCAAACTGATACCTGATAAATTTTTGGAAAAGTCATCTAAAAGTTTTGTGCTCTTTGCTTGAACATTTTGCGTAGGTAGTCGTTTGAACTCCCCTCAGCCGCTACCCCACCCCCCACCCCCCCCCCCCCGCCCCGATTAAATTGGTTTAAAGATCAAAACCTAACTAAGAACAAACACGTTTATTTGGGTGTTGTATTAAGTATTGACTTATCATAGTTTGTTATCCTTATTTTATTCTTAAGGTAAACAAGACACCTCTTCAAGGAGACATCAAAACATCATGGGATCAGCTAGTAGTAGATTCTAATCCGCTCAGTGGGATAATACATGGGTTGATTATTAATTAGGAGAGAAATACTGAATGCCGAAATAAAGTAAACAGAAATGGGAATTAGTTGTCTTCAGTGAAATATGCTTCCTAAATAGAACTTTCTTCACTGCGAACTAGATTTTTTTCTATTTTTTTTTTCGTTTTTTTTTTTTCTTAGATATTGACCAAGTCCTTTTTTAGCGTTTTTATGGTGCGATTTCGAAGCTTTTGAAAACTTTAAATGGGACGACACCAAATGTTTAAGATCATGTTTTATTTTTAGCGATAACTGATGTGAATTCTTATCATTTAAGGAATGCAGAAAACACACTACCTCTTACACAACCCCGCGCTGATCATTTAAAGAGAAGTTCCTCATACAGCGGAGCTCAGTTGTGGAACAGTTTACCCCTGGAATTACGCCAAGCGACTTCCTTGAATGATTTTAAGACTCACTTGAGTCTGCATAGTTTTACGTAACATTCTAAACACAAGCAGCATTTACTGATTTAAGTCGAGGCCCATAAAAATGCATAAAACAAGGCCAATATCCAGCCATCTTGATCGAACAAAGCTTGGTCAATAAAGGATATTAATTATATGCCTTTACCTTCAAGTTAAGATTTATTTTCAGTGCATTTTTGGATAAGCATGTACTCATGGAAAACTGGGAATCCTAGATTATCTTAAAGATATAGTTTCACAATAGCTAAAAGGAAGCAAACAATTATTGAATACGCAAAATATAGATTTTCGCAAGTGCAGGAAGATTTTTACGGCTCCCTAAGAACCTCAAATTCAATTTTTAAAAAAATAGATTTTGCTGATAACTCTTCCATCAACTCCTTGTGGCAATTAGGTAACAAATATGAAATTCAAACGGAGAAATTTAATTCACTTAAAATTTTGCGATTCGAACTTTTCGTACCCCAGGCTGTGCTCAAAACTCACTGCGAGATCGTGAATTTTGCAAGTCTTGCAGCTGTCAGTTCTAGAGAATACAGATCATTCTAAGCCTCCTAATTTGCTAGTTATAAACTATGACATTTTACGTTCACAATATGATGAATTGGAATTATAAGCTTTAACTTCACTGTGATAAATCTGAGGACACGAAGTTTATCGAGTTTACTCGTAGTCCGAGACAAGTTCGAGTCACGACCCAAGTTCGAGTAAGGATCCACCTTTTATTTTCCTCTTTTTTTCCTTTTGTTTCATTTTTGTCTTGCTATCTTTAATCGTGATTCTTGCTTTCATAATGATGTGCCAACTGCTGTTTGAAGCATTTTAAAAAACACGAACGAGATATTTTCCTTGTCAACGCAATTGCGAGAGTTCATTGTTGGTAGCAAATTAACCCCATTCCTTTTTCATTCTTGCCATGTGTAATTTTCTTGAAAGGGTTTGTCCAGTGGTGTTGGTGACAAAAACTTCAGGCACTATGCCTTGTGAATCTCACGTACAAGGGGGGAAAACATGGCCGTCAACATTTTGCCCTCAAGGTTCTATTCTATATCATCTTGGGTGTCCTGTGAGATGGCGCCCGAGGGGCGGGTAATAGTTCTTCGCCGTCCGTTTCTCAGTCGCGGAAATGGAATCTTTGCTTCCAGAAAATAGAGGTCTTAATCTTCTTAGAAAATTTATGAACACTAAGGGATGTCGTATATCTTTCCATAGCAGCAGCGAATCACACAGGCACACCCAACGGATCGTTTCGCTAAATTATCTGTTCGGAAGGCCCGAACAATTTTCTCAAGGGAATTTTCACCACCGCGAACGTTCGTGATATGGGAACTATAAGGACTAGTGTTTACAGATTGATAAATATGTGGTTTCGCGTACCGAAAAAAGGCCAGCTAAGATTTTCGGAAAGGAAATAATACCTAAGGTTTTCGGGAAATGGATAAAAATGCCCTAGTAATTTCGGAAAGACTCAAGTTCCCCTAGAATGACCGAACAGATAAAAATATTATAGCTGACCACAGCGGTGATGGCTCTAGCGATCGATAACTAGAAATGTTGCAAACCTGAAAGCTAATTCTTCCGTTTACTATTAGCACATCATTATATAAAAGAGAATAATCTGAGAATAACAACCAGAAGACACAAAAAAAATAAATAAATAAATAAATAAATAAATAAATAAATAAATAAATAAATAAAGAGGGAGAGAGAAAAATAAAAGTTGGATCTATCACTCGAACTTGACTTGGGCTCGAACTTGCCTCGTGATACGAGTAAACTTCCAAGTTTATCTAGTCCGAGCACTTATTGCAACGGCACGTTAGCAAAAGTTCTGAGGAATAGATTGCAAAAGTGGCTCGTACTCACCGGCTCTTCTACATATCAATGAAGAATTCCATCCATCGTCTATGAAAATATGTTAAAACATTTGGTCGCAATCCAGTTTCTGTTCCACAAGTGAGAGGTGAAAGTTGTGACATTCGACTAACACGGCCATATTTCTATCGAACATGTTATAAAACGAATGTTAGCAACAAATCGAGAAATGAGATAACTATCGCTTTGAAAATTATTCACGAAGCAATATTAAACATTTCTTACCAATTTGATCAGTAATAAAAACGCTGGAAGAGTTTCATTAAGGCTGTCATGTAATGAAAAGAAGTTCATCACATTGAAACAAATTCACTGTCCGCCATGTTTTTTGTTTTCTTAGCCGCTGACCAGTTTGTATATTGGCTCATACCAGGATCGAAAACTCTTTTGATTGGTGCTGCTAGATTTTTTGACCAGAAGGCGTTTCTTGTTCCTCAATTTCTTCTTCGTTCGATGACATAGGTGACGTTATCGAAGTGATGACCATTGGTTGCAAAACTGAAAAAGGTGGATGACTGTCAGTCCAGCTATAATTTTTTTTTCATTTGTATCAGGAACAGAAACTTAGTTCAATAAATTAATGTTGAGGGAAAGAAAACTTCTGCTTGTCAAAAAACTGACAGCACTGATAACATGCCGAGAAAGGATTGGTTAATTAACGGGAAAGGAATGTGGTTCGGTTTTCAACAGCCGCTTGTGGGGAGGAGCGTTGCTTGACGACACTAATCCCGGTTGCGTAGGAGCGGACTCTACACGAGCCGGTTGTGAAGAATTTCTTTCCAAGAAAGACAGTTTCATGTTTTGATAATAAAGCCATAATATACCCTTTATTTACCAAGCTTGTTCTGATATCGACATTGCGTTTCTATGGACCTCGATCTCGCCTCGGTCTATAAAAATGAAAAAAAATAAATAAATAAATTGGCCAATATCCAGTCTTATTACTGACACAAATAAGGTATCAGGGAGCTAATAACTAAAATTAGCCAAACGATCGTTCTATTACCGGTCCAATATTTTCTACGTATTGGACCGGGTATTGTCCCTAACGACCCCGCGTTTTTTGTCCCGCTTTCAACTTAATATCAAGATGGCAGACGATGACGTTCACCACTTGGTAATCTGGGCAATCCAATCTTTTGTCAGACGCAGTTTTTTCTGTTGGCCTTCAATCAGGCAAAAGAAAACTGTCGAATCATTCCCTGAGGAAAACGAGCGAAACTACGTAAAACAGCAGTTAAGTGGCCACAAAAATATCAAATCGGCATCTTTACGCCACCAACAACTGGATCGAAACTGCAGTGATATAAAGTTTGATGAAGTTTCCTTCAGTTTCTAATATTCCGTCAGCTGTTCAGGTTTAAAATTTACGGTTATTCAGTAAAAAGCAAGAGAAAATAAGGGGACGGAGAGGGAAACTAGGGGTGTTGGCTAGGATATGGATGGATATTACCGTTTGATATGTAAACGAAGTTATAAAGAAATATATCGCATGGACATTGACAACTGAGCATACGCGAGGTCACAAAAACATTTCGATGCGGTAATCTCATGATCACACAGGCATTCACTTTTCTGCGACAATCATCCAGTGTCTAACATGAGAAACTTCAAATTTAATCAAACACTAAAGAACAGCAATCTTGGCAAATTAGGAACAAAAAGGCTCAAATTTTTTGCAAACCAAAAATTTACAGGTCATTTCTGAAGGCCAGTTCGAAACTGTTTCTACAGATTCTGTAGGCAGTGTGTAGTTAAATCTCCAATAGGACCGTATCAAGATAATATCCCCCTTCCCGGTTGGATTGTTTCACGCGAAATGGTTAAGTCGGTTACTAGTAAATATTGAAATATGCAACGGAAAAATTAATATACAAAAAAATTCCCCTGCCTCTCATATTTCAACGAGCACTGAGCTGTCTTTGGATAGTACAGTACCTCTTCCAGACCTCTATTTTCATTGGTCCCCTAGTACAGTAGCTCTCATTGTTTTCTACGGGGGATCCATTGTTCCCAACCAATGCCTGGCTTCCTGTTCTTCAGATGAGGTATTCGAAAACGAAGGTCTTATTAAGATGTAAGTCAATCATATTAAGACTATTCAACAATCAGCTGCAAAATCAGTGGAGCTGGCAAGGAATCAAAATATTTATTTTTGGCTCACTTAATTATTATTTTTTGGTAAGTATGACAACAAAACATTTCAATGGGGTGGAAAACAATAGGCTGATTACTTTTGTGCACGCATGCTCACTCGTTTAGAACATTGGGTTTTTGAAAGTTAAATTCTAGACATGCCATACTGAGTGAACCTTCGAAGTAGGGCCAGGTGATCAAACGAAAAAGGAAAAACACAAGCTATCACGGGGCGCTTAAAAACGATAATGGAAACCTGAGACGGTCTAATTTAGGCCTGTTTATGAGCAGTAGAGAATTTCTCACTCACCGGCTTTCGTTTTGGTGGCATCTATGCTGGTATTTATTGTATTTTTTTTTTAAGACAAGTTAAAAGCGTTCTCCTGCAAATGTGTACTAAGCATTTCGTGTTTTTAGATAATTATTCTTAATTCTTACTAAGCATTTTGTGTTTTTAGATATATATTCTCCTCGTGATACTGGAGTGATCAATGATCAGGTTTAATAATCACATGCCTGACACAAAAAATTAAACTCACATGTTATTTTTACTTCTGTATAAGGACATTGCATATAAAAGTTGTTGTGACTGCTTTGAGCTGCGTCAAGATCCAGCGAATTCGTGTCAACGCTTTCACTGAATAATTTTAAACGCAGTTCATCTATCATGAGAAACACAATTCTATGTATAGGACACCCAGAGAACCCTCACATATTAGAGGTCGAGAAATATGTCAAATTACTCGACAAGGAAGCCGAATGGGTGGTTTTCCAGCCTGATTTCGACGGTCATTTCATCGAAATCACTGCAGGAAATGTGTCCGGGTTTACTTCCAATTGCGTTTTTGTCGTGAATGGTGAACGAATTCCTGCTGAATCGATCACATCTGTGTGGTATTACCTGAAGGCCGGGAAAACACCGGAGGATCAAGATCTCCAAGGTAATTACCTTATAAGTCGTTACGGAAAAGTGTTGCCAATTTCTATACCGACATTTGTGATGCTGATTTTGTATGAAGCCCCTCGGTTTCTGTTTGTTTAATCATTCCCATCGTTTTAGCCCCTTAGGCTCCTCCTCTATAATTTCTACGACTATTACAGTAACGCTCTACATGTTAAAATCACCCTACTCAAACAAATTTCTGTTTCAGTCTTTATTAGTGAATGCTAACAGCCTCATGATTCGAACAGGACAGAATACGTTACACCTAATTCATTCCCCTGATCGTTCTCAAACTCAAAAAGCACGGAATACACATGTTCCTTTAAACATAACTATGCAGATTAAGAAACAACACACATACATTCAGTATTGTCCATTTTTTCCACGGCACATGGGAAGAACTTGAAAACACAAAATGGCCAAATATTTTCATGTTATAATCTATTTCCGTCCGGACTACCCCGAACCAAAGGCAATTTTTGTAAGTTTAAGATAACTAGTGAAGTAATTTTAGACGAATTGATAGTGGGTGACGTCTTTGATAACGATCTGTGCTGATCAAATATATAGCACGTGAATCAGACTTCGGAGCCGATGCTTACGGTTGTAAAACAACAAGGGTCGCGTCTCACAAGATTTACATTCCCAAGATATAGCTGACGTAAGGCTTTCGTAAGGCACGTGACCACTTCGCTTGACGTAACCACGTGACGCGGCATCATGTTTGACATAAGGCATGTGACCACTCCGACCAATCTTTCAACAAAGCTATCTTATTACAAAAAAGACAATGTAATTTTTGAGAAACACAAGACAGTCATGGATCATGTCTAGAAGATGTAGCTAATATACTTCCATATATAAGCTTTCGGTCCAGAATAAGGCACTGATATGCCGTATTTATAGCTAGTGTGACACTTTCATAACGGAAAGGTACTGGCAAATGGTTTTCATATTGTAGATATTATCCAGGTCAGAATTCTGCATGTGATAAGCTAAAGGAGGAATAAAAGTTTTAAGATCGATTTTTTTGTACGTTTTGCGAAACGAACTCTTGATAGAGCGTCAAGGGATTTCACTTATTTGACATTTTTTAGGAATCTTCAGTTAGCAAGGCCTACCAAATTACTTCAGAGAACAAACTTAGGCAGGTCACTTTTAAGTTGATGCACCTTCAGTCTTGTGACTAAAAACGAATTGAAAATCTTCAGTATATCGAGACAATAAGCGTGTAATGTATAACAAACCCAATTTTATATCTGGCACACATTCTAAGAATAATTTGTTTATTTATTTATTTATTTATTTATTTATATACATTATTTATACAGAAATTCCGGTTCAGCATAGCTGGTTTAAATGGAGATCTGTATAAAATAATAAGAATAAATAATAAAATATAGAAATGAAAGCAAAAAATCATTCAAAGAATGCCCGGTCAGTTTATAAAACTTGTAGATAATTCTTTAAAATGGGTCAACACCCATCACCTGATCAATTTTTCAATCTCTTTACTCGAAGTGCTTTAAAATTATCTTCTCAAGTCTCACCGGGTATATGTTCTACTGAATTTGAAGGCGAAATTGTGTCTCCTTCTCTCGCAAGTCGAACATTATGCTTGTGTTCCTGTAAAGCAACGTTGAAGAAAAAAAATGCGCCTTCTTCTCTTGAAAGTCAAACATTACTTGCATTCCTAAAAAGTAACTCAGAGATCAATTAACTGTAACGAGTTTTTTCCCAAACTAATTAAGAGGAAGGTAGAAAAAAAACTCTTCCACCGGTGATCTGGTTGTTTCTACTCGTCTTTGATTTTCTGAAAGGAAAATATTAATGTGAAGCTCCTTTTTTTCTTATTTCCTTGTTTGCATTGCTTGGTTGTAATTCCAGTGTATTTTGTGTGCTTTAATTTTTTTTCTGTGAATTTAACTGCTTTCTAACTTCCTTATTTGTAAATGAAAAGTAGTAATTAAACTAGTAATAGTAATCACAGATAAAAAAAAGTGCGGTTGACGTGACAATTTCATCAGTAGACCGCACGTCTTTACGCGAAAATGAGGCCAGATTTCTTGCATCAAAACGAGGTAAATTTGCTTGACAGAGAACCAAAATGGCCGTCAACCTCGATTTATTCCGAATGTATTTGCACAGGCAGCCAACGCAAACACAAAATTATACTTGCGGTCTTCCATTGTCGACCGCAATAAAAAATGTGTTATTTTAAAAAGGGCTGATTCCTACTAATTCAAAGGTATTTTCCTTAGCAAGGGCTCTTAAAATCCGAAAAGAAAATCGGGGATAACCGCCCATTTCTCACAGACTGATTCAAGCTTCAATTTGGAAAAAAAAATTAATCCACTCATTTCGCTAAGTATTTAAGGCTTTTTAGAAGTATCGTTCCTTAGCTGCCTCTGCCTCCCCAATCATTGGGGAGGCAGAGGCAGCTAACATTGGCAATGTTCTTATTAGACTCAATTAGCCCTTGCTAAGATCTTCGTTTCCTTCATAGTCATGAACCGTGACCGTCTCAGTAACAAATGACGTTCGTATTTTTTAAAGGTCGCAGGGCCATGGACTTTGCCAACAGTGAGTGGGGAAGGGTTTTCCGTTCACTGGTTTCCTATCTTCCCCACGCGCGATGGCTGAACCCACTCACCGGTTCACGGCTGTCGAATAGCAAACCTTATCAGCTACGACTCGCGCAGGAAGTTGGGCTGACTGTGCCGAGTACCACAATCACAAATAACCCCGAAGCAGTGGAGAAAGTCTTCGACCACGGACGAGTCATATTCAAAACTGTCTCTGCACTAAGGGTATCGTTAGACAATCTGGTTTTCACCACTGAAATCACCAAAGAGTTTCCATCACAGTCCAAGAAGAGCATTGCCCAGTGCCCAGCCATTTATCAGCAGTTGGTGGAAAGAAGATCCGATTTGCGCATCACTGTTGTTGGTCGAGAGGTGTTTCCCGTTCGCATTGCCACACAAACACTTGGGGATGCCAAAGATCGCTTGGATTGGAGACGGCAACAAGACAAAGACGAGATTTTCAGTGAAGCTCAGGTAATTTATCACTCTAATTTAAGACTTAAGGTGACTCGACCCAGTTATTTTTTGGCGGTACCACCCTACTTTGAAGCTCTCTGGTATCCCCACCTTTGCTTTTATCGTAAGTTTAACACACAGAATGGATAACATATAGATCAATCTACAATATAGCAAAAAAAATTTTGGCGATCGGAGTAAATGTCACGTGGTTGTAGTGCCACGCCTCTTTGAGGACTGAGTCGAAATTCTGCTGTTGCCGGCTTTTTTTCGTGAGAATCTCTCGGCTACACATAGTGCGCATTAGTACTTTGCGCTGAACAAAGTTTCAACAAAATGGCAAAGACCCAATTCGAGAAATTTAGCGCTTTCCAAATTTAGGTCATGATTTATGTAAAAATGGTAAGGAAACTTTAAACGATTATATCTAATAAACTATGAGATATATTCCTTTATTTTGGGGATCTTTATAACAGATGGGTCCTTGCAAATCAGCAAAAAGCTTAAGGGCCTTGTAAATGCGCGCGATTTCGAGCGATGCGAACATAAAGAAATTATAGTTTTAGCTATTTGTTGACGCTTGTCAGTGTTTCAGAGTCCTTCTCACAAAAAAAGCATTTTCTTAAAAATTCGTAGTTTTTTTTCCTTCAAATTTTTTGAGGGCCACAATTGATTGACCAACTACCCGGATTCCGAATTCCATGGTCATTTGAAAACTGTGACATTATCTTCTATAAGCCCAAACTTGAGTCAACATTGAAGATTTTTAGCGTTTTGGCTGAGTTTGTACTTTGGGAGTTTTCTATTGTTTCGGGTCTGTCATGATACAGCATTCTTGTTAAGCACGCGTTCAATGTCCAATCAGTGCATTCGGAAGTCAGGCAAGCGTGGTCATTGCACGCGTGCTGAACAAGAATGCTGTATCATGACAGACTCGAAACAATAGAAAACTCAAAGCACTAATGCGCACTATGTGTAGCCGAGAGATTCTCACAAAAAAAAGCCGGCAACAGCAGAATTTCGAATTAGACCTCAAAGGGGCGTGGCACTATAACCACGTGACATTTACTCCGATCGCCAATTTGTTTTTGCTATATTGTAGATTGATCTATATGTTATGCATTCAATGTGTTACACTTACGATAAAAGTAAAGGTGGGGATACCAGAGAGCTTGAAAGTAGGATGGTACCACCAAAAAATAACTGAGTCGTGAAATCACCCTGTATGGAGCGGGTTATTGCCATGAACCTGTCCTCTTAACAGCGTGTTGCTATAATGTGGGTTGTCTTATCCACAGTTTATAATTAAATGTTGAGATTTTCCTCTGTGCGTGCCTTCTAAAAGTGAAAGAAGTTAATTCTGGTAACCAAGATAAATAACATTCTACTAAATTTGATACTTTTTCATTCGAGTCCGGGAATCTTTGGTTACTTACAACTGAAACATACTTTACAATTCTTTGGGCACTTTGCTCTTAATATTCAGAGGTTTTGAGCTTTCAAACCATTGAAGGGGAGTAGGGAAGGCCTGGTTTAGAATAAACAAGTTTTGGGCTTTTTTTTATTTGTTAAATAAGAGCAGATTGAAAGATTAGGTGCTCTTTTAAACAGAACAAAGCAAGCACCCTTTAACAACACAACTCGGCCTTTTGATGGAATTCATGTAGCTTTCTCTCAATTGCAGATATCCGATTCACTCAAAGAGCGCATACTAGAATTCCACAAGCGAGCAGGTCTGGTTTATGGTGCTTACGACTTCCTAGAGTGTGATGATGGCGTCATTTTTTTGGAGTGTAACCTGGGGGGAGCCTGGCTCTGGTTGGAACGAGCCGTTGGCATCAAAGTGTCTGAGCAAATAGCGCGATACCTTCTGGGAATGGATGAAACTGATTCAGTTGAGAAATGAACAGCAGATTTAGTTACTTACATCGATTTAATTAATGTTTTTTTCTTGAGTGTGGAACCCATGTTACAAGCGCGAAGAAAACTGCGCGCGCAATAAAATTAAACAGGAAGGCAGTGGGGAGACAATCTCGTTCCCAGAGCCCGCGTTACCTTTATCCAGCAGAACGGGCAACGTTTCCCGTACCGCTAGATAAAGGTAATGCGGGCTCTGGGAACGAGATTGCTGAGGAGAGGTATCGAGAAATTTCTTCTCCTTTATCACTGTTTGTTTGTTGTTGTTGTTGTTATTATTATTCGCTCTACTTCGCAGTATTTGAACGCCTGGAACAGGCTACATTCAAATTAAAACATTCCCTTCAACCAATCAAAACAAATGCAAACAATTTAACGAACTAATGAGAACTCAAAGCAAAGACATGTAAGTGACATCAAGCGCGCGAATCTGCGGGCGAGCAAGTGGCACGAAATAACCAATCAGAGAAGGGAGCGAGGCAAAACCATAGAAAACGATACATGGTAATTATTTTTGACACTCAATTGAAAACCACTCTATGGAGTTGCTGCCATTCTTGAGAACTTTAACTTGACTGATCACAGAGAATTCAAAATCAATCATTTGTGAGCGCTGATGTTTAATTTGTCTCACCGATCATGATTCATTAAAGAAATAAAAAACGCGCCGAGTGCATTGTTGAGTTATATAAGCACGCGGGAATTTTTTTAGAACACGAGAGAAGTGCAGAGAGGCACGAGCCGTAGGCGAGTACCTCTCTGCACTTCTCGAGTGTTTTTAAAAATTCCCAAGTGCTTATAGAACTCAACAATGTACGAGGAACAAGTTTTTTATTTCTTTTATAAAATATAAACAATCGCATCTACTCAGACAAGTGCGAATTATAATGAAACAACATCAAGTTTCTCCTTACACGAGATAACGCGCAACTCAATAGCGCGCTCTTGCCGATCACGACACGATCACGACAGGGCACGCGACAGCGCGCGCAATCAAGTAAAAAGTCAAACTGTTTTAGTTTTTCGTCAGATCGTAAGCAAGTTCAAGAAGTTAACTCCAAGTCAAGTTTAAGTTTTAAGGTGTTGAGAGACAAGTTGAAGTTAATGAAAAGTCTGGAAACCTCAGTACAAGAGACTGTTTTTTGCGAATCGCTGGAGTGACAGCACATTCTGTCTCTGAATTTCTCAGATTTTTCACAGGCAAAAAATTTGACGTGTGCTCCGTGCATATGTACAATTATAATGCACGCACCATACGTATGCTTCGTGCATTGTGGAGTTATACAGAACTCAGTTTGACCAATCACAGTGCTTGCTTGACCCTGGCTATTTTATAAATATAAATAAATGTAAGTGGTACTTTTGCCTTTTGCTCATATGGTAAATACGAGATTGAATCTTCGTGTGGTTTTGGCAAAAGAAAAATATACAGTACCTCCAATAAAGAACATTTTTTTTTTAAATATATTAGTAAAAGCAAAAAATTATGGTAATAAGTCAATTTCGGCGCACCAGAAGTCAATAATACATTGATTGTATTTCACTAGAGTTAGTGGAACCTTGTTTTGAAATAGGGCTACTGCACATTCATTCTCCACATCTTTGAATAGTCAGTCTGGTTTCATAAGGATGCTAGGTATTTTTAGCGTGTTTATGACTTTGCGGGAAAAGCTGATGTTTGCCAAGGGCGCCATTGAAATCGGCCGTAAAGAAAATTGGGATAGCTACGCAATTTTCAGGGATAATTAAACTTCAAGTTGGAAAAATTGTCACACGTTGTCATGTATTTGAAAACGTTTTAGATTTACTGCCTTTAACCTCTAACAGTGATCAGCATCAAATTTCTCCTTGTAATATCAATGCTTATCCAACCCCTGAGGTTATGAGAATAAAGGAATGATCACCAAACGTAAATTATCTTGATATTTTAACAACGTATCTCCACTATTTTTATAAGAAAAGTGTGGGGACAAGATTAGGAAAATATGTTCTTTGATAGATGTATTAAGGGTCAAAGTTTCACATTTTGGGTGGTTGCTTACGGAAAGTTCAACAGTACCTGTAATCCTTAGCGTCGCCGCACATTATGTTCTAACTGGAAAACTGTTGACCTTGCACTCCAAAGTTATAGCAAAACCTCGGGGTTGCTTTCACCCCCCCCCCCCCCCCCCTCCAATATGGTAACATCTTCGTGCAGGCTACATTTTCACAACGTTTTACTTGGGTGGACCACAAACAACACTACTTCAATAAAAACCGCACATACCTTTAAATAGCATACAACTGTTCTCTATTTCAGTTCTTTAATACTGTACATATAAAATAGTTTTGTGTTAATTAATGTCAATGTACATGTATACTAATCTTACTTTCAAGATGACAGACTCAGTGTGCAGCAACGCCTGTCCTCTCCTGGTATTGCAAAAGGACAGTGCAGTAATAAGCTCCATTCTTATTGAAGCTGGAATGCTTCTCTTCCTTTACCATCCCAGGCACACAAATAACAGGGAGGTTTGGCAACGACGACGGCGACGCCAACGAGAACGCCAGAATAGGCTTAATAACCAAAGCAACAACTCTGCACGTGCATTACACTTTTTGGTACATTTCTTTGCCGTCACTGCATGACTTGGACGTGAAATTTCCTGATGGGACGTTTTATGGAGGACGTAAACACACGACGAAGAATTTTTCTTTCTCTTTCTAAACTTGGGTGCGGTCTCCAGGAAATTTCACCTTCATTTGATATTTAAAGCGAGTTGGAATAATCGCGACGTTTGAAAACTGAACGCGGCGGCATTTGTTTTGCCGCCGCCGTCGTCGTTGCTAAAGCTCCCTAATGACTCAAAAGGCCAAGCCTATGTTTCCAAGAGACTGGCTTCTTTCCAGTTTCAAGGGCTGTTAACTGTAGCACCTTATCGCTACCGCTATTGCTCTTAATGTTACAGGTGCGCTGGACCCTTGAAGTCCAGTTTGTCCACACTGTAAAATTAAGTCTGCTACATGTGCTTTAAACATAATTATTTTCCTTCCCTAGAGCGGGTTTCAATTCAGCGTTGTAAACCCAAAACCAAAGTAATTACTCTCAACAATCTCAACTTACACAAACAGCGCAATGAACCAATCAGAATTCGAAGCAAAGACATGTAACCGGCGCCAAGCGCGGGAAAACGCGTGCAACTAAGTTGAGATTGGTTTGGGCTTGGCTTCTTATTGGTTGAGAAAATGGCGCCCACTTTGTCAACCAATCACAGAGAGCAATAACAATAGCTAATGTAAAATTACTGTCTTTCAACACTCAATTGAAAACCGATCTTATGGACATTTCTCCTACATGCAAGTGGACAGTCACTTGCGATCCTACCTACATAAACCACATTTGTAATCAGTCTGTCAGAAGCACACGCACTCGACACTTGAAATTGGTCGGTTTGAAGTTAGTAGTTAGAAGAATTGCTTAAATACATGTACAGATGAATCAATTCCCAGCACATGAACGTACAAATGTGCGACCTTACATGGACATTGTTTTTGCATAAATTTTGACATCACTCGGGTGGAATTGCCATCGTAATGGCTACAAAGTAGTAGGAAACTCAACAGGTAAAAAAAAAAAAAAAAAGCTTGGCTATACTTGGTCATGAAAGAGTCAATATGTAACGATAATTTGTTTTTCTTCCTTTTGTATCGTGTTTAAACCGTGGGGTTGGAATGGTGAGGAAAGTCCAAGTACATGTACTAAGTTCATCTGGATTTGTCAAATGGCAATTCATTTCTAATCAAGTGAAAAAATAATCAATATGAACCATCTACAACTCCACCTGTATTTTAAGGCAGAACGTTCTGACCAGAGGTGAAGTTTCAATATCAATTAACTTTACCCAAAAAAGTACCCTGACGCACGGGATAGGGGGGGGGGGGGGGGTGGCAGAGAGAGAAGGATGGGAGTGGTATTGGTGCTCATAAGCACTCTTCAAAACCGTTTTAAATGTAGATAAAACATGACCACTCTTTTCTCCAAAGACAACAACAACTACATGTACAAGCTCACTACTTTTAAACTGTCAGTTTCGTTCTCTACATTGGTGGTTTCAGTTCAGTTTTACTTGGGCAAACATCAAATAAGCACTACTCTTGAATTCAAGTGCTTTGAACAAATGCCACGTTGTTGCTGAGGAGTGTGGCACTTATTCAAGGGAAGCACTCAATAATATTTTTGCTCTTATATGCAGTGCTTATTCAAGATGGCGCTTAAATGGGAAAGGTACTTTTTTGAGTAAATGCGGTATGTTAAACAATTTAATGAGCCTAAGTCTGTACTTGTGTGAAAAATAAGCATTGTGAATCTGCTTTTTCTTAAGTTAACATGAATCACATCAACAACAGATACACATGTGCGCTGTGCTAAAATGCAATATGAGCTGTAAGCAGGTACGAAAACATTTTTAATTCCACATGTTTAAGTGTGGTGTTCTACCCAAGACCTAATGAAAATATTAATAATATTAACAATAATTATAGCATGCCCCAGGTTTATTTAAAGAGGTGGATAACTTTATCCAGTGGTTAAATTGTTATCCAGCGGATAAAAATAATGTACACCGACCAGTACATTTTGTCCTCTGGATGGCGACTTATCTGTTGGATAAAGTTATCAATTCTTTGAACAATTGGGGCCAGATTTTTTCTTTACAATCATAACCATAACAAAATCCTTCAATTCAATTGGTTATTTCATGTAGTAGTCATGATTTGACCAATAGGACAGTGTACATGTACACATCACACCTGGATAATTTAACAGAATGCATGTCACAATGCATGCTGACATGGACAATAATTATTAATTTATTTTGTTTCAACTCATTCTCACAAGAGAACTTGTGTCTTCTTAATTCCTGAAAAGTGAAATACATGTACTTTTAACTTTAGTTGTTCTTACTTTCCCCAGAATTTTGTTATAGGTATGATTAATTTCTAACAGGACTGCATGCCACAGAATTTGATCTGTAATCATACACATAATTAAACTGGGCTAGCCTTACATGTACACGGTACATCTACATCTCATTTACATGCAGCTGACCACTTTCACTAAAAAAAAAAGCATGGGATTGTATGATTACAGCCTCAGTCTACTCAGTCCCAGTACCATTATCCATCACAAAACCTGCAACTGCATAAAACCAAGCTGATGAGATCATACAGCGTGCCGCAATCAAATCGTGCTGCTTCCTGAATCATAATAGAAGTTTTACATACATAATCAAACTTACATGTCTCTTTGTGCCATTTCTAAGCTAAACTGACAAAATAGCAGTGATTTGTTTTTAAATTATTAATTTGACAAAAATAATGCACTACACAGGGCCAGTATTCTTAGAATTGACTGGCAGTCTGTTTAGCTTGGAAATGGTAGCGACTATCATAATATTACAAGAAAATAATGCTTATTTTGTTAAATTCACTGGTTGCATTAATTTTGCTGGAGAGATGAAATCCTCTGTTTTTTTGTTCATAAAGTTTGCATTCCATCCAATTCCACAACCTCTTTGTTCTTCCATATATTGTTACTCCAACTTTGAAAGAATTACACGTTACACAGTTCTTCTCCACTGATTAAAAGTTGATAGTTTATATGTACTGGGCCAGCCACCTGAAGCCTAAAGAGAACAAAATAAAAAATAATAATAATAATAATTGGCTACTTGTCTTGCAATTTGCAGCTTACCCACTACATCGATGTACATTTGTACTTCAGTGAACACTGTCTTTTAACTTAGCCCAGCTAAAGTTTCAATACTTCAGCAATCATACAACTGCTTTCATCAAACTAGTTTACATTATATTTTTTTGAAAATGCAGGGCGGTTTAGGGGGTGTTTACATGTGAAATCTCTCACCAGGGTGAGTTTCATATCGGTATGACATTGTGATTTCCTATCGTGTGTACATGGCAATGTACATGAAGGGATGTGATTTAATTCTGCATTCACATTAAGGGACACTTCATACCAGCTGACATGTGTTTAATAAACAAATTTGTGATTGTGATGCCATCTTGGATTAAATGTCAATGACTACCCATGCACTACCGTCCCAGACTCCTAGAAGAGAGTGATTTCAGGCCTAGACAAACAGTTGTACCACTTTTACATGTACATGACATCAGAATGAGTTTTTGTACTGGAATGAGAGTTGGGCCAGTATCATGTAAATACTCCCTTAGAATAGTGCATTTGCCAGAGTAAGAGGGCTGATCAGGCTGAACCCAACAAATTGATGCTACACGTACACTGTACATTGTAAATCCAAAGCCAAAATCAAATAAGGACTTGCCAATGTACAGTATGCTGTTTGTCAAGTCTCTGTATAAACACAGAATGATGCACTGTATGATTGTGTGGGCTAGTCATTGTACAGTAGTACAATAGTATAGTAGTCATTGTACAGTGGGCTAGTCATTGTATGAACCCTAAAATTTTTGTAAGGAACAGGAAAGGTTACAATGGCACAGCACTCACCTTCACCATATCCTTGCCGTTTTAACACACTACACATGTAAAGCTCCATTGGTCGAGCTTGGAGATCTTTTGCAGCAATGTTTCCCTAAAAAGTACAGCATGTATACAATTCAAGTTCCCTCAAAATCTAATCTAACTCTGGGCCTTTCTCAGAATATAAATTCAGTTCTAAAATTGACTATTTGCAATAATTTATGATATTGAATTATGATCATGTCTTCAAGGTTTCACAGAACCTAAACTTCCAATTTTACAATAATACATTAAGTTAACTTGTAGAGTAGCTTTCAATTTGGTGTTGAAAGTAATTCAAATTGCTTTGCTTTTACCTTACTACATGTATTTACCTTACTATACACTGGGATTGGTTAACAAAATTTTCACCACTTTCTCAACCAATGAATAAACCAAAAACAATTGTACCTTGCACCCTTGGCAATGGTTACTTTCATAGCGCTGTTTACATGTGCATCTTTTGGGATTGGTCAGAGTGATTACTTTGATTCACTCAATTGAGAATCACTCTACATGTACATGTATATACAATAACTATCATTTACCTTTCCTGTGGTAAGCCCATAAAGGTTAAAGTATTGTCTAATATAGTCCTCACTGGCTGCCCCTGGGATGTCGATTTTGTTACCAAGAAGAAGCACAGGACAACTTGCTAACTGTTCATCTGCCAACAAACTCTGTCAGGTAATTAGAAAAGTTCTAAGGCGGTGATAAACAGCACATACATTTTGCGGTTTATTTTTGTTTTGGTTAACAATGTTACAAAAACAGGAACTTGCTTCCTTAACTTTGCTTTGCTCCAGATTATGATAATAAATTTGAGACAAAGGAAGGAAAGTAAAACTTGCTTTAACTGCACAACACAAAGAAAATAACCCACAGCATACACAACAGTAAATAAATTACATCTGGGTTTGTTTTTGTTGTTGTTGCTTTTTATCATGATGTGAAAATATTAACAAACCACAGTTTGTTTTGTCATTGTAACACATGTAGTTGGAAGTAAACATGACCAGTAAAGATGACCAGAACATGTACATGTAATTTAAGACTTTGTCCACTGAAGTCTTTACTTTGACAAACCATTGTCGGTTGACCAGCTCTATTGAACTCAATTCAAACCTTGCATTACACAACTATTACATACATGTAATTAGGTACACAATTTACTTACACTAGCTAAAGAGAAATCTACAAGTACACTGTACATTATATACAAATGTTTGCCTAATTTAGCGAAAAAAATTCCCTTTTCAAATGTGGCTCTAATCTTTTAGTGCCAGTTTTTAGCATGAAAGGTGCCACAGCAATTTCAACACAGTAAATCCATGCAGCTACATTTGTACATTTCGGAAGACTCTGTCATACTGCATATAATTATATACATGTACTTCACAGTTATACATGTAGCTTAGATAATTTTACGGAGAAATGTACCTCCAGGAACTATCACACATACATGATTGTACATGTACATATATCCAGACTGGACACTATATCGTATTTGTGTGTATTGGACAACTTTCATAACTGCATGTATGGGCACTTATCAAACTCTCACAACCCTTTCAAAATATTTTACGCCAGTAGACCACATTCACATAACAGAAGAAGTACAGAAAGACCCACATTCAAAGGAGCATACTATAATGTAAAGGAGGCAAAATCACTGGCTAAAAGTACAGTTTGGAAGAGCTGCTCGGAGTAAGAGGGTCTACAAGTACATGTACATGTATACTAAAGTAATGCATGATTCAAATCAAATGACCCACCTCTAGTTCAGCTTTTGATTCAGGAAGTCTTTCTCCATCAGCACAATCAATGATGAATACTATTCCATTGACAGCGGGAAAGTAATCTTTCCAAATCCGACGAGCTGTAAAAAAGATTACGAGCAAGTTTAGTTTGAAGAAAACTTGACGAAATTATTACATACAATATTGGCCCTTTGCATGACTTGGTCACATGGTAATGTACAAAATCCACAACAAAGTGGATGGCATGTGACACAGTGGGGCATAAAAAATAAATAAGATACATGTACTAGCCATCCAGATGTCAATATTCACTTGCTTTGTTTTTTTTTTTGTTTGTTCTTTATTCTAAGGTGTCACTCGGCAGATTTTGTCTAAGTCACAGAACATGTGTACGTCACATGTACAGCTGTAAGGGATTCATTCCAGAGTAGAATGATGTTCAGATAAAATTGTGGATGGCACCACTAAAATTCACACCAAGTTATGCACGTTGCATGCAAAGCTACATTGTACATGTACATTGTACACTGTACACAGACTTTGTAATTTCATTGCTGGTGCTCTACATGTCTATGTAAATGTACATGTATGTTCACAGTGAAGCATATTGCAATAGTAGCTTTGTGTGGGGAATGGAGAAGAGGCCTGCACAAAAGCTACTTTTTTTTTTAGTGGATTTGACTTAAAAAATAATAATAATAATAAAATAAATAAATGAATAAAAATTTAAAAAAAGGAGCATGTTTCACCCTTGAATCTTACATGTATACAAAATTAAGTAAGGTCTGAAAAAGTCTATAGAGCAAACGTTGTATGGTTTACGCCAAAAATTCAAAAAACTTGAGCTTTCACACAAGTACATAGTACAAGGTACAAAGTACAGGTTAAATCTCATACCTTGCTTATGACCACCTAAATCAAATGTCGTGAACTTCATACCACCCATAGACAATTCTTCTGATGCTAAAAAATAAAACAACATAAAATGAGATCTTGAAGAAATCTGACTTCACTAGAACTTGTGAAAAGGCCGAAGGTATCAAATCTGTGACATACTTGGATGAAGTGTAGGAACGTGCTGTGCCATGCGATCATCTTTCAGCATGTGGAGTAGGGTTGTTTTACCAGCATTGTCTAATCCTAGGAAAACTAATTTACCAGTCTTCTTCATTAAACCTATGGATAACATTAGAACAAATAAGAGTACACAAATAAGCACAACATTCTTTGTTGATGTTTGGTCACACATCTCCCCACTACAAAATTATAGTTTCTTGCCACTTCACATTCCTACAATATTGTTTGCGTTTGTTTCTTTGCTCATCTTCCATTTGCCTCGAGCTGAGTTTATGCAGGAAGGTTAGTTAGGAAGCACAGAGAAAAAGGAGATGGTGTATTTACAGTAGTTCTTTTTTCCACTGTAACAAAACAAGGAACACATACATATACAGTGTAGTACAATGTACATGTTTATATGTAAACAGAAAAGACTGAAAGGCTGGCATGGTAACACTACATTACGACACCTCCAAAATGACTAACATACAGTATTTGCTGTGCATACACAGTATGTTATATCAGAAATGTCAAACCTCTAGACTGCCTTTCTCTGCATACACATTACATGGTACGTTATACTCCCTAACCAACGAATTGCCTTGCAAAGTCTTCGGAACTCTATACTTTTACTCTTTCTCAACAACACTCTACGTGTAGAAGTTAGAATTGGCTATATGCCTTTGCATATTTGAACAGTAACAGGTGGTTTCCCATTTTGGCTTGACGCAGGCAAAGATAAATAATTAGCTGTATGTCTACACTTTATGTGAATATCAATATTATCATATTGTAAAAGTGTTTAGATACTGAACAGACCTATTCGCAGTTTCTTATGCCATCTTGGTTGGGGGCAAACAGCTAAAATTACAGTACGTAAATGTACAGGATTTTGGCCAACTTTGAAACTTTGTAATTTGGCTTTCACGATCTAAAAATTTATTTCAAAATATCTTAATTATGTTATCAATCTGACGGAAAAGTAATATTTAGTTTTGTCAAATAAGGTACCATGTGGCTACTGTAAAGAGATTTGAGTGCTTAGGTTTCGAGCGTTAGCCCTTTGCGAGAGCGATATAGAAAAAATTAAAATAAACCCCATTAGAGACATTATGGTATTCATAAACCACCATAAGAAATCTTCTCATGCTGTTTGTAATTTCGCTGCAATTTGCAGTTTGATAAGAACGGTTTCCATGAAGTTTTAAAATTTTGTTTATGGCCCTTATAGCCTGAACCTGTCCCCTTCATGTATTACATGAAAATAATCTTAATACAAAACCTTTTAAAAGACACATTCGATGTCAAAACCTGACAATCAATCAATCAGTCAATCAGTGATGCAGATTCAAAGTCAACCAAAATTGTACACATTTACTGTAAGTTTAGCCATTTTTGCCTCCCCACCCAATATAGATGGAGAATGAAACCATGAAAAGGTCCACGCTCCAAAAAATTAACACAAACTAATTAATACATCTTGGGTATTATATTATGCCTGCTTAACACAGCAGACAAAAATAATCCAGATTTCTTTCATTCGTTTGCAAATATATTACCTTGCTTAGTTCATTTTGTAAATTGACCCATGGGCATTAAATACACACATGACTGGAGGCAAATAATCATATTTTTTCTGCACTCCTTAAAATATATATTTCACCTTACCTAGATAGTTTAGCATCCCAGTAAACCAGTCCCACATAAACATTTTTGCTATAAACCTAGAAATGTTAAAACAAAATGTGGTTATTACTACACGAACACAATCTTAGCAACAAGAGCTAAGGGATATACAGTGTAAGTATTGCACGCAAATATCGAACAATACTTACAGGTTAAATCTCAATTGGCTAAATTCACTTTCGCCATAATTCCCCCTCATTTTCAAAACATCAAATCCCTGTGCCGGATGAAAACTGGATAACTTCTAGCTAAGAACTGGCGAAGTATAGTGTTATGTCTTCATTTATACATAACACAGAATTATTTTTAAACTTTGTACAGCTTTCTATCAGCTGTGGAATTGGTGACGTGCTGAAAATTACGTAAAACAATTTCAACTGTTCCAAAAAGAACCTCCGATTCTATGCTACGGATGCGCCAGCGTGGCTACTTTTAAGAGATAATATCCAGCGTGTTATATTTACAGCGGGCAAGTTGAAATCGCCTTAAAAGCCGGCAAATTTCTACGAAGACACGTAATAATTTCATAACCGAAATAGACATTTGCCGGTGCAGTGAAAGATGTATGCCTTGTATACGAAGAATAATGCTGGCACTTACACTGAGAATAATTCCAAGAGACAGATCACGACTATAATAACTTCATACTTACCTAAAACTTAGAAAATTCTAGTAAAAAGTCGAGGGAATATTGGAATTTAGTAAGAAAGACTTCACAAAATTTTACACGCGTACGACTTTCCGGCGTTGTTTCCCGTATGTAGGCCCCATTGCGCAACTGCGCCACGTAATGACCTCGATTTGGTTCTGGTGTTTCGACTTCCGGTTCCGTCCACCCACAGTGTCTGTGAGCACAGGCAGCCCAAGTTCGCGTCACTAGAGAGCGTGTGATAATTAATAACTAGTGAGACGATGACCTTTGAGTGCAAGCGGTATTGTGTTACAGACAGCCGTTGAGAAATTTGAACGCATTATAAGACTTTGTATGGGAACTAAAATGCCGACGATTTTTACGCTAAAAAAACGCTAAATTTAACTTGCACTCAATAAAATGAATAAAACTGACTCACCTCTGGTGTATTCTTGTGCGTTTTGGGGTTTTTTCTGCCGTTTCGGGCGTTCTTTGAAATCACTGTCATTACAGGGATGACAGTGATTTCAAAGAACGCCCGAAACGGCAAAATAAACCCCAAAACGCACAAGAATACACCAGAGGTGAGTCAGTTTTATTCATTTTATTGAGTGCAAGTTAAATTTAGCGTTTTTTTAGCGTAAAAATCGTCGACATTTTAGTTCCCATACAAAGTCTTATAATGCGTTCAAATTTCTCAACGGCTGTCTGTAACACCACAGGGCGCCCACACAATGTGTCTGTGTAGCCGATTGTTATTATATAGTAAATGCACATGATTTACCGTTTGCTTCACCTATAGCGATATATCGCTAACTATGTATACAAATCAATGATAAATAAACGTTGAATTACCTTATCTGTGGTATATAGTCGTCCTTTTACCTCAAAAGCGGTTTTTGAGCGATTTTGAAGGAGTTTGAGTTCGCCGTTGACTGTTCCATATATATGGAACAGTCAACAGTCCTACTAATTCCATATATATGGAACAGTCAACGGCGAACTCAAACTCCTTCAAAATCGCTCAAAAACCGCTTTTGAAGTAAAAGGACGACTATATACCACAGATAAGGTAATTCAACGTTTATTTATCATTGATTTGTATACATAGTTAGCGATATATCGCTATAGGTGAAGCAAACGGTAAATCATGTGCATTTACTATATAATAACAATCGGCTACACAGACACATTGTGTGGGCCCCCTGTGAGTAGACTACCAAACCAGCAACAAACCACAGGTCAAAGGTCCATAAACATCAGCGTCACGTAATGATCGTATCGTAATAGCGTTATTATAAGAGTTTATATGGGGAAAAAAGTATTCGAATTTGAAGACAAAATTAGAAATGATTTTCCAACAAAAATCCTTTATAGTTCCTTTTGTGTCCTGTGCGCCTTTTAGGTCGATTTGAGGCGATTTTATACATAGAGAAAAACCGATGGAACTGAAACTCTACTATTAAAATCACCTCAAATCGACCTTGAAACCACACAGATCAATACAGGACACAAAAGGAACTATAAAGGACTTCAGGTGAGATGCTTTTGTTGAAAAATCATTTCTAATTTTGCCTTCAAATTCGAATAAACTAAACCTGTGAATAAACTAACCTGCGATAAGGCGTTCTTTTTTTTTTCGGGGGAGCTCAGCCGCTGTACGGGAAAATGAGCCCGCGCTCACCCCCCATCCCCCTCCCCCCAACCTCCCCACCTCCTTCTCCCCACCCTCTCTCGGGGAGGGAAGCCGGACCCGAGGGAGCGGCGGAAATCGACAAACAAAAATGTGGCAGCTCGTGAGTCGACTCTCTCGCTGCCACAGTTTCGCGCTCCCCCGAAAAAAAGAACGCCTGATCGCGCCCGGGTTACCAATAAACAGCTGCATGCAGTTAAGGGCCAAGGGTGGGGGGCTACTCAAATTGAAGAAAAACAGCGGTATTTACATTGGCCTCACGCAACATTAGGGCGCCCTTGCTAATAAGGAAGGGTCTTCTTAAGTGCCCGCGAAATACTCCAAGGTAAGAAAAAGCACAATTTATAATTAAGCGCTTCAAAATTGTGTGAGTGACACGACGACATGCAGTGAATCGTGTCCTAACCCTGTTAACCAGAGTCAAATTGACCCCCAGTATGGGAGGGGCAAGGTGTTTTGGTCCGGCACGGGTAAAATCACTAATACGTTTACCCCGGGGAGGATGATACCGGACTCGAGATCCAGCCTAGTAGACTGACAAGTTTACGAAACAAGGCAAACAAATGACCAAACTTTCTTCAATGATTTCTATCTATTCCTATAAGCAAGGCAGTTGGAAAAACTGGCTTTTAACAGAAATAAGTCTTATTATTAAACTTTTAACTCTCATAAGACAAAGGGCTAACTTTCCGGCAATATTTAATAGTTACTTCGTACGGTGCAGGACTAAACTAGGTGCAAATTTCTCAGATAATTAAAAAAGTAGAAGGAAGCAAGCCGAAAAGGCCAATTTTCAAATGATCAAGTCGTCTTTCCTTCAAAGTTTTAATCTAAACATTTTATTAAGGTGGCAAATGAGTACCATCGCGGCGTCAGGAGGTTGAACCGGATTCTTGCAAAAACGGTCCTAACAGTGGAGATGTAAAAATACATAATTATTTTCTAAAAGTGATATATGTCGTTCTACTGACATAAAACAGATTTCTTACCAAAGGAACGTTTTTTAGCATGTTGGTATGTGTTAGAATATATTTTCAAAGTTTTATGAAGTGACGATTTACTAAGATAAGTAGCTTTACTGCCATTCTCGACCGGCTCTGCCCTAGCCGAGAGACCCTGGGGTCAAGAATGCTTTAATGATTGTCCACATGCGCAGTGGGCGATGATTGTGAGTCCGCGGTATAATGGCAAAGGTACTGACCCCTTCGCGGGGAATCGGTACTCAATTTTCAAGACATATTTTTTCCGTTTTTCAATTAAAATACTTCGCTTTGGAACACAGAATGAAAGACATATCCCTGAAAAATAATCAACCGCTGAAATAGAGGAGATGGAGGTCTTCCAAGCGATGAAAATACATTTCGCGTTTGGATTTGAATCCACAATGAAAATTGAAACCAAAACTCGGACTTCAAACTGATTTTCAAAGATTTTTAAAAATGCGACAGTACGGTAATTTTGTTGTTTCAAATGCTGATATGATTTTTAAGGACGGTGCCTACTAATACCGAAGTATTTTTGTGTGGTCTATGACTATGCGGGAAAAGCAGATCTTATACAAGGCCTATTGGAATCCAAAAAGAAAATTGGGGGTAGCCACGCATTTTTTTTTTAGAGATAATTAAGAAATAATATCTCTAAAAAGCGCCAAAATATAAAGCAGTGTATGGAATATTTTCCTAAATTGAGGCTAAATTATCTCTGAAAAATGCATGGTTACCCCCAATTTTCTTTTGAAATACCAAACGCATTTGATAAGTTCTGCTTTCTCCTTATAGTTTTAAACCGCGCAAAAATATTCGTGTATTAGTAGGCTATATCAAATTTCATGCGCCAGTTTAACATGCAAATTGTCAACAGTTAAAACACATCGCTTCCCAAGCGGGTCCAAACGTAAATATGCAAATACCAAAAACAGAATGATCGATAAAATTTCGACCCAGCCAAAAATTGATTCAAATTAAACAATCATGCTATAAAAGAACTTGCGATTTTATTGCTTGCGCGCAAACACAACATTATGTAACAACGTTAAAACTGAAGTATTTTTTTTGATTAGTTGTTCTTTCCAGGTCGGTCATTGTATTTCCTTATGATGCAAACCGTCAAATGTAGTTCACAGGTCGCTTTTGCAAGTCACAGTTGTTGCGTTTCTTTTTAAAGTTCTGTGAACAGTCGCCGGCCAAATGAAGTTCCCTTTATTTATGTTGAAATGACAATTTCAAGTCAGCGTGGTAATTGGTAATACAAATTCCCCACATATGGTTTACGTGTGTTGAAATAAAGTGTTGAGTTTGAGAAAAGAAAAGTTTTAATTAAATTGTCTATATAAGTGGCCAGCAGGGGTAAATCATTAAAATAAAGTTGATCTGAGATCAGGGAAATTTGCATGCGCGCACGAACCCAGACTTAATTTGCCTTCAATCTTTACATCTTAGTTCAAGTCGTTCTTTCCTAAAAGATGCTTGCATCTAGAGAAAATTTTTACATTTCTCAGTTCAGAAAATCTACGAAGCAAAAAAATGACGGAGGTGCTCAACGTATCTTCAACAGGTTAAAATCAGTGCCGTATGGCAATACAAAAATATTACAAAAATTACTTGTTTGTGAATTTGTTCCTTCTCGGGCAAAAATGAATTTCATCCTTGCCCACAAAACGAAATTTCTGACCATTAACAGCACGTCCCCGTTCACTTTTTTTTCACACTTCAGGATTTTAATTGCCAACGAAAAAGGTGCCCCAATACCTCGAGAACTGACAACCTCGCTCACCTCTCTTCACCGAGCTTACCTCGCCAGCCAGGATTACAAACCTCAGTCCAAACTTTATTTCCTGAAGAACCTATAGATGCTATAGAATCTATATAAGTTCTACAAGATCACCGGATTCTACAGGATGACAGGTTCTAAGAACCTCGGCTAAAGGTTGTGTACCGCTGTGGCCTGTTCATAGTGACGCACCCATTTAAGCGACATGCTTACACCCTGAGGAAGAGCCGGGTTTTGTGTGCAAATAAGATCAACCATTTGTTTATTTCAAAAGCAGTTTGGTGTCCAAAACTTTGACGCATAATTCCTTCGTAATATACGTTCCTGGGCTTTTGAACATCTCTGTAAGTTCACAAGGTTTCCCGACCATTTCTTGCTTCCACGAACCTTTCTCGTGCAAACAGTGCAGTAATAAGTTCGTCCCCACCCAGTAGATGATATCAGAAATCGTTCTTTCAATCCAGAAGGTATTTTTAGTTGTCATGTTAACGTCAAAGTCACTGGTCAATTACCGGCCACATCAAATAATCAAGTTACACTACATTATTCAAGTCGGGGGTCAATAACAAGCCAGAAAAACCGTTTTGCTTTATTAAAAAAAAATACAGTCTCGCCAAATAATGCCCCCCATCTTGTATAGTCGTCACGTGAAAATATTAGCAACCACACCTTTGCAAATTGCCAAGAAAGCTGTCAACTTTGTACGCTGGTGACGATGGCGAAAGTGCTTTGGCTTCGTGTGTTGTTTCTGCTTTATGTAACAGCATGTCTGGTTTCTGATTCCGAGGAAATATGCCCGAGATGGAGGTCTCACCGATTGATGACAAGACATCAAGCGAAAAAGGTAGGCGATCATCATTACTTTCCACTCAGTCGCAAGACAATTAAGAGATAAACATTGATCTTGGTAGCTCCTCAGTTTAGTAACTTCATTTTATTAAAACGGTTAGCCGTGACAACAGCTTCGTTCCGCGATATTTTGTTTTCTCTTTGAGCGTTTTTCCACTAGGCAGAGATCGGCAGAGTTCGCCGATTGATGAGTCGATTTGCCGCAAACCTCAGCCAGCAAATACGCCTTCCTGCTTACCTTACTTCCGTTACCTACCAAATAAAAGTGAAGTCAACTCGTTGTTTGTATGCTGACAATGCACTTGAATTATAAGGTTAGATGACCTGTTTTTTTGAGGCAAGAACGCCAGTACTACTACTACTACTACTACCTAATCATAAAGAAAATGAATCTGAAAATATGTTCGAGCGGTAGTAGCGGGAACATATATATTGATATGTACTTTGTACCCGCTGCTTTTTTTCCCCTGAGATATTTATTTCAGAAACAACGGCCGCCACAGGATATATCTGTGCGTAGATTACCAAAAACAGCTGCATGCAGTGAAGGGTTAAAGGCGAGGGGCTGCTTAAATTGAGGAAATTCGCTGCTATTTACATTTGCCTCACGCAACAACCTTTATTCTATTTAAGGTTTTTCTTC
Organism: Pavona decussata; assembly: GCF_977016875.1. NCBI lineage: Eukaryota > Metazoa > Cnidaria > Anthozoa > Scleractinia > Agariciidae > Pavona > Pavona decussata. The sequence goes on along the minus strand of NW_028145536.1, from coordinate 392,163 downwards.
CAATTAGGAAGACCCTTGCTAATAAGCAAGGGTCTTCCTAAGTGCCCGTCGATTACTCCAAGATAAGAAGAAACACAATTAAACGCTTCAAAATTGCCGCAGTGGATGCGTGAGTGACACGACGACACGCCCGTGAAGCGTGTCCTAATCCAAGTAACCAGAGTCAAACTGACACCTGGCGTGGGAATTTTAATTTTATCCTTTAATTTTATCCTTTAATGGTTGTAACTCTGACCGGCCTAGATTAGCTCTCGCCACTTGCGGGCCAGTCTCTTCTGCTTCTTTTTCCTTGCTGGATTTTTGAACAAACAAAACACAAATAGAACCCTTTACGGTTGAAAGTGGATTATGGGTAATCAGGACAAGGGAAAACAATATGGCCGCCACGGTTGACAGGTTTCTTTTAACACGCGGGTCATTTTGAATAATTTAGCGTCGTTTCGAGCATTTTGTTTCTGTTTCAAGCAAAAAAAAAAGTTGTAAGCGTACCTTTGGATTGCTACTACTAAGTTCACAATCAAGGAAAGGTCAAAGATCAAGAAATCACGTGTGACTTAAAGAGGAAGTATCACGCAAATTTGCTGCATTTCAAGGTGGAAAACGAGGAGTGTGGTCTGTGCGGAGTGCCGAGTGCGGAGTATGGAAAATGAGGAGTGTGGAAAATGGGGAGTGTGTGGAAATGCATTAACTTTGACAGATTTATTCATTTGAAAGCATTTAAACGCATTTATTCAACATAAAAAAATGCTTAGAAATGTTTTACTCTTGATAACTGGAACAAAACGGAAGTGTAAAACTAAAACATTTGTAGTCTGAATAATTTACACGTCCTATTAAAGGGCTCAAGTTTCTAAACTTTTTTGGCTTTGTAACTCTCTACTATAACGGCAACGAAACGGAGAACGGAGAGGAAAACGCTAGTTTTGACGTCCGTGACTTTCAGTACAGGACACAAACACTTGTCTAAGAGAGAGATAGAGAAAAAAAAAAGCTTCCGGTTTTGGACCGTGACCGGGTTGTTAACGTTATGGGCTGAGTTGCTCGAAGCATGGTTTGCGCTAACCATTGGCTAAGAGGTATTAAAACCTATAGGTTGTCATGGCATTTAACCCGGGTTAGCGCTTACCATGCTTCGAGCAACTGGGCCCTGGTTGTCAGAAGGTCCCTACTATAAAAACTACTGACAACGTGCATAGCATGTTCACGTTAATGTTCATTCTGCAACTGTAAACGGTGACATGTCAAGTCCCAACTGTAAAAACTGACAACGTGCGTAGTATGATCACATAAATGTTAATTCTGCAACTATAACGGTGACATGTTAAGTTTATGGAAAATGCGGAGTATGGAAAATGAGAAGTGTGTCGAAATGTATTACCTTTGACAGATTTATTCATTTCAAAGCATTTAAACGCATTTATTCAACATAAAAAATGCTTAGAAATGTTTTACTCTTGATAACAGGAAAACTAAAACGTGTCTAGTCTACGACGAGAACGGAGAGGAAAACGTTCACGACAGTTTACTACACGAGACAAACGATTATCTGAGAGACAAAAAAACACTTTCGGTTTTCGACCGTGACCGGGATGTTAGCAATTCCAGTTATTTTGTAGCACTGCTACCTAAATTGCTGTGTTAATGTCGTCGATGTCGATACCAGTGCTAAATGAACATGAAAATATTAAATTTGCATAAAATTTTCCTTTCACCAACAAACGAATTTACGACAGATTGGAAAAATGGAAGTAAACGGGATGAAAAAAGGCCCTAAGTTTTACGTTTCAGTGAGGAAAAAAGATGGCAGTAGAGTGGGGGGAGGGAAAAAAAAGGGAAAAAAAAAGGTTGGTTTAGATTGGCTAGAGGGAGGGGGGGGGGGGTGGGGGCTATTTTTTTTTTTTTTTTGCAAGGGGTCTTGAATGTGCTTTTGCAAATGGGATTACTTTTACGAAAAAAATTAATATCAAAGATCCAGGTAATGAAGATGGACAATCCAGTTAGAATAATATTGTCATAAACTTCATTGCTTTAATGTTTCACACTTTAATAAAAGACAAATCCAGATCAGCCTGTTTCAGTGTTTGATTTTGGCTGCTTAATATCAAAAGTAACAAAATTAGATGTTTTGAAGTGTTGACAGGCCTAACACGACTCCTGCATGCTGGTAGCTGCTGGTGTCACCCGGCCCCATGTTGAATACTCGACCTTTAGAGTTTGGCTCTTACGAGTATGTCTTATCCTCTCTATGTATTATGTATGTATTATCCTCTCTTGTAGGATATAATTAGTTGATCCTGATAAATTTCTTTCAGGAAAGGGTGATTCTCGATTAAATGCCATTTACTCATTAAGATGTTTTTCAGGTTTGGCACGGATGAATTGTATTGTGTGACAAAGGGCAATATTTTCTTGCGCATTTTTTTTTCTGACGAAGTGCCGACTTCCTGTCTGTAAAATGAACTCCTGCAAGGACTTTATTGACCAGAAGATCTGGGTAGCTTTGTACACGCAAACGTGATTTAAAATCTCATATTCTGTTCAAAAAGAGTTTTTCAAGGATTGCTTCTTAAAAGTCTAAGGGTCTATCAAGAGTAAAACATTTCTAAGCATTTTTATGTTGAATAAATGCGTTTAAATGCTTTAAAGGGGAAGTATCATGGGGTTTTAATATCTTGACAATTATTTCTTTGTTTCTGCTGACAGACAAACATTTTTGGGTTTTGAAATGCAGTTAGCCTGCAGTCCCGCTGCAGTGCAGGCCTTTTTCATGGGCGAGCGCTGAATAATAAATTTAGTTCGCGTATTTGAAGGAGGCTGAGGGGGAGGGGGGGGGGGGGCAGGAATTTCTCAGCCAGTCGTCCTCTCCATTAGGGTCACTTTTGACTCGCTTCAGCCCTCTCGCGCTTCCTCGCCCAAGATGACCGCAACGAAGGATTATTCAGCGCTCCCGCTCCAAAAATACGCCTGCATTGCAGGCTAAAATGCAGTTGGATGGAAAATAAAGAGTGCGGAGTATGGAAAATGCCGAGTATGGAAAATGGGGAGTGTGGGAAATAGAGAGTATGGAAAAAGTGTGTGGAAAATGCGGAGGGCAGTGTGTGAAAATGTATTAACTTTGACAGATTTATTCATTTCAAAGCATTTATTCAACATAAAAAATGCTTAGAAATGTTTTACCCTTGATAACTGGAAATGAGCACCCCCCCCCCCGAGCGTCAGGAAAGGTTTTATCAAGGGCGAGACCCTTGGACTTTTAAGAAGTATTAAATCCTTCAAAAACTCTTTTTGAACAAAATATGAGATTTTAAATCACGTTTGCGTGTACGAAGCTACCCAGATCTTCTGGTCAATAAAGGATATCAAATGCCGGCATAACCCAGGAATTGAGTTGATTTCTTTCCTCTCGTCATTCTAGAATTGTTTGGCAGCTGATTGAAGGTCTTATTTTGTCATTTTTTTTTTACAAAGATATCAAAAACCCTATGATACTTCCCCTTTAAAGGATATCAAATGCCGGCATAACTCAGGAATTTGTAAAAATTGTATTTGATGTAAAGTAATGTTTTGTTAGTAAAAATAAGAAAAAGTGTTCACTAAAAGACTAGTGTGAACATTGTAAGCACTTTTAGTTTTGTAAGTATAGTAAGTATTGTTAACAATGTAGATATAGTCATTGTGGTTAGTACTCTGTGTATTGTAAGTAATTTTAATAGTGCTCAGTTTTGTAAATCTCATGTGATGTATGCAATTAAAAAAAAAAAACTCAGGAATTGAGTTGATTTCTATCCTCTCGTCATTCTAGAATTATTTGGCAGCTGATTGAAGTTCTTATTTCATCATTTTAAACAAAGATATCAAAACCCCCATGATACTTTCTCTTTAAAGGATATCAAATGCCGGCATAACGTTGCTGCGTGGGCGGTTGTGACAATGACTCGAGGTACCCTAAAACGCAGAAGAAGAGGGGACATGTGGAAGGAGACTTAACATGGCATCATTTCCCCCTAAACCCTGATAAACGAGCGCAGAGGGTAAAAATTTTTTCAAAAGGACTGGAAGGATTCGATGGTTGCTGTTGAGCGAATGTGTTTATCACTTCCTCGATATTTATGTCTTGGTGGTAATTGATGTTCATCAACGGCAGCCCAGACTCTCGCTCGTTTGACATGGTCGACCTCAGGTATGTTTTTAACCTTCTTACTGTACTGAATGAGCGCTCACATTCAGCTGACGTTATCGGCAACTTGCACAAAATGGGGATCAAGGTGTGGATGTTAGGAAAGAACTCTCGATCGCACGCTGCGATTTTCTAAATTGCACTGGTGGGAAGGTCGACATCCTCAGTGCTGCACCACTTTCTCTTCCATTGCAGAAGCTCAACATCAACTATTTGAGGAGAAGGAAGGTCGTTCTCATAAAACTCCAGCGCTGCTTCAATGTCAGGATTCCTGTCTCCGACGGCTACCTGAGCTCAGGAAGAAGATTAAAGAGGCTGGACAAGACAGCATCATTAGAAGGATTGAAGTATGTTATCATCTCTGATTGTAGATAGTCTAGAAGGGGATAGACACTGCCCTCTTATAGTAATCAGATGGTGTCTGGGCTGGCACATTGTCGCGATGCTGCTGCTGATTGGTCCGGTGCAGGATGGAAGGCACAACACCTACATTCGCCCACCTTTTTGGTAAAAAGAAGGCATCGATTTTTTGCAATAGGGACATTGTTACGAAAACCACCAGCTCGAACAACACCAATGGATCGTCTACTAATTTCGCGGGCATTTCTGCGGTGCACACACGTGCATCTTGTTACACAGGAATCCCAGCTCTGCTCATGTCTCCGAAAATGCAAGTGAAACGCAAATAGATACCACAATGACGTTCACTGTACTCATTGTAAGCATAAAACAAAACAAAGAATTTCAGGAATCGAGAGTTCATTACACCTCGCCTGGCTACGCCCCTAACAAAACAGTTTGTTCTAACCATTTCGAGTACGGAAATCCCACGTTTGCTTCACCAGCTCCAACATTACATTCGTTCTGACTGTTAGCGACAATAAGAAAACTTCACTTCGGAAAAGAAAACTTCCAACACGCCAGCAAAATCCGAGAAGTAAAAGTTAGGGTAGCCTCTCACCAAAATTAATATTCAGGCGTACAGTGCTAAATACTTGATCCACTCAGTGTTGGCTGCATGACCTTCTCCCAGATTACAAGAGAGCGTGATGTTCGATTTTACACCAGAATGCAATCAACCGCCGCATTTAAGTTGGGTTTTGGACATTTGCAAGGAAAAGCAAGTGTGATGCATTATTGGAAGGGGGAAAAGAGGCAACAAGAGATGTCTCAAGACCCGGAGTTGAAAAAACCCAAGAACATTAAAATTCTTGACTGAGGAAGTTCTCCTGTGTCTCATGAGACTGAGATAGGGTTTTCACGAGGAAGACCTTCCATTTCCTTTAAAAGTTTCTGACGGGACAATAAGCTACACATTCTCAACATGGCTGAAGTTGATATCAAAAGAACTCTCCTGGCTCATACTTTGGCCAGACAGGCATGTTTTGAAAAGAAACCTACCAAAAAATGTTCCTCAAGTATTTCTAAAAGTGTTAAGGGTTATCAGTATAGACTGCACTGAAATTTTCATTGAGACTCCATCGCATCTGCAAGTAGCAGCTACGTAATTGTATGTGTTTGTCAAATTACAAGCAGCATTACTAATGGCGCAGTCTCTCTATATTTCTGATGTTTATGGAGGAAGGGCAAGTGATGCATTCATAGTGCAAGATTCTGGCTTCCTTAATTTGCTCCAACCCCAGGATGAAGCAATGGCAGACAGGGGGTTTAAAATCCAAGAAATGCTGGCTTTTCACCAGTGTACCTTCGCCATTCCACCCTCTAAGCATTCTAATTTGCAAATGACTGCTTAAGATGTCAGAGGCACCTCAAAGATAGCTAACGTGAGGATTTAAGTAGAACAGGCAATTAAAAGGATCAAAGACTTCCTTTTTCACAAAAGAGAACTGCCAATAAGCTTACTTCCAATGGCTGGTGACATTATTACCATTTGTGCAGCTCTAACAAACTTACAAGAGCCATTAACTCTGTAAATGTATCACTGAAATTTATAGATTAAACGTTTACATCTGATATAGTTGCAACCAAAGTTTTACATTTTCATTAGCTTCAACTTAGATTTAGATTATAATTTAGAATTTACTTTTAAGTACATTTAAGGATGCAGTTAAAGATAAAAATTCATAATTTATAACTTTACACTGTTATCACAACATGCTCTAAAATCCAGTTTTTTCACTGAATAATTTGAATAGCAGTCTCAGTGTCAGAACACAACTTAGCATATGGATAGGTAACAAGAAAGACAAAACAGCACATGTTCGCTCTACTCGATGGCGATGTTTCTGCAGGACTGGCAAATGTACGTATTGCTCGGGACATGTTATTTCATTAACGTAAACACCAACACAACCCCAATGGTACCAGTGGGAACAAGACTCACACTGTAAGCTGTTCTCATTGTCTTCCTCAAAGTCATCCAGCTCAAGGCAAACCTTGTCACAAGCTGGACAGTAATATAGATCTCTTAAGCCCAACAGCACTCGCTGAACATAGGTCTTGAAAAAAAATAAATAAATAAGGTTGGGAAGGACAGTTTTCCAGCGTTGTGCCTCGAAATTAATAACTTCAATGAGGCGTGCTCCTTTAATTGTCCAAACAACAAAATAGGTTTTTTTGCATCCTGACAAGGCTATCTGTCCAAATTTTAAAAAGGGAGAGTTCCACGTTTCGGCGCATGCGCGAGCAAACCAGCGCAAAAATAAATTGTACGGGTCGACACTAAATTCGATGCAAGCTTGTGGTGGAACAATCTGTTGAAATCGTGCCCGAATTTGGATCATCCGCTCTTCGTTCTTCACTTTTTATTATCTTTGTTTCCTGTTGTAAATATAAGTTCGATTTTTGTAAAGTTAAAAGTGTTTTAGCATCCGAAAACGACATTTTTGTCGATGGATCGTCAAAGGAGACGTCTCGGCCGACGTTCTGTGGACTCGCTGGAAGCACAGAAGTTAAAGCGGACAGAGTGGAGTGGATGTAGAAATCCTGTGTGGTTAACAAGATTATTACGTCCACCAAGAGTGGAAAAATTGGTAAAGGGATAAGTCTATTTAAAATAGACAACGATTTCGCGGCACATCTGCTGGAAATGGCAAAGGTCACCAACTGGCTTTGGATGAACTCGCGAGGATTTTCTAGATTTCAATCGTACTGTTGGTTCATATGGAAGTCAACTGTCCAAAACGGTGACACAGCATCAAACATCAGTGTTTTGCTTTGGATGGAAAAAATGTACAACATGCACTGAGACGCGAAACGAATAAATATGTGATCAAATGTGCGAGTTTGTTGTAGTCGTCTATTAGCGGGCTCGAATAGCGGCCGGTGAAAAAACAAACAAACAAACAAACAAACAAACAAACAAACAAACGATTTGCGCAAACTACAGAATCTATTGTAAGGTATTCGTTTATCTATAGAATTATGGGAACTGCGAATGGCAAACGCTGTTTTGATTTGACACCATGGCAGAGGTTTCTCGAATGCATTCCAGCATCTCGGAAGGACGCTCAGAGTTGTTGTTACTAAACGGTCGCATCGCTTCTTGAAGCTTGTGGATTTCTCGTTCTTTGCTTTCTCGCTGGTCTAATAAAATCAGGCTATCGAACGAACACACTATAGTAAGTTTCTCACTGAATGCTGATGAAATACTGGATTTAAGTACGTAAGTTGAGGGAGCTTCTCGGCTTTTCGAACCGCGCGTAATAAAAAAAGGTCGATGCCGCGATATCGACATTGTACTAAAATAAAACCGTATGCGTTCGCATAAGTTCGTAAGTTCTGACATTTCTTGAATGTCATGGGACATTTGCACGAAGCGCTGCAAAAACCCCCATGTGTTTTACATGGGCAGCCTTTTTGTTTCTTCCTGAAACGTGACCGAAACACTGGCCGGTCAGTTTTATTTTTATGCCAGCAAGTTGTAAGACTTGCCCGCCGTATCCCGCCGGTGTTGTGTACTCGCTTCTAATTGGTCCAAAAACAATTAGCTTGACAGCGCTTATGTTATCGCTCGCACATGCGCCGAACCGTGAAACTCTCCCTTTAATCACTTGGGTGTAGTATTTATGGCCTCTTTTGAGAAGAATCTTTCTGTCATGTAACTCAAGAAAGTCAGTTTTTTTTCCATCCTTGGAAAACAGGAAGGTCCTTAACTTGATATTATAAGGGCACTTGAATTCCACGCATGCTTGTCCACAACAGTTTCATATGAAAATGTTGTCAGGGCTAGCACTAAAGAAAGGATGTGATTTGAAGATGAACAATCCACTGCCGATTCAGAATCAAAAAAGGCTTGGCGTGCATTGTCTTTGTGAGTACACTCCCACAGGATGGTAGGCAGATTACTTAAGTACCCGGGTATCAAAAGCTTAGCCGAAAGAGGAGTAACTTTGGATTTCACCGGCTCTCCTTTCTTTCTCAGGAGCGTTGTAACTTTTGTATGGACATTATGAAAATTTGATGCAGTGATACGCCCTTTTCTTTGATTCTTCCAAAGCTCACTTTTTGCTTGACTTCTGGTTGCCTTCTCAAGTTCAACGACGTTTTCTGCACTGGAAGATAGCTTCTGTGAAAACATCCTTATTTTTTCCTCTTCACTGGCTTCAGGAGCATTACTTGCAACATCAGTGGCAATATCAGGTAGAGTTGGAGATACTGCCTTTATGTTGATGACTGCTTCGGGCAGTTTATCTCTCTTGCTATTGAGAAAGTTCTACCTCTTTTTCCTCATTTGTAATTTTCCTGTTAATCAGTGGCCTGGGATGAAAATTTCTTCGATCTGTGCTGTTGATGCCATATTTTGGATCAGGGTTTGTCCTATTATGTTCGGGAATGACCATTTCTTTGATCTTTTTGGGTTTTACAACTTTTTTTGCTGTTATTGTTCCATGCACAGGCTTTCTCTGTGCGTGCAGAATCGTTAAAACGTTTAATGTTGACAAATTCCACTTTATATAAAGCAGCAATCACATGATTGCAGCACTTACTCAAGCCAGCTGTGCAGCTGCAGTAGGAAATTACAATTTCTCAGCACTTGTCTTACAAAGAATTCACACCTGATGCGGCTGCTCCCTTATACGCTGTTATGGAGTAACCTAACAACTGAGGAGGACTCGCTCGGAAGACAGAATTTGACTTCAATCTTACGAACAAAGCCACTTTTAAAAAAACGAATATGCCTTCCGCACTTTGTATTGGTTGATATACTCGGTTTCAAAGGATTTGTTTTCTAAAATATGCAATAAAGATTTGAAAAATTGTCAAATACTTGAGAAATGTTCGTGGCTGGTCTGACGCGGCGTTTCGTCTCGGCCAAGAGACTCTTCAGAGACGTTCAGAATTTATTGCCAGACTCGTTGAGTATCACGCCCAAAGTCCTGTTCGCAAATTCAAGATGTAGCCTCGAACATTTCACAAGTATTTTCCAACATATAGCTGAAAATTAGTCCCATGTGAGTTCGTGGCCATTTTGTTAAATATTCTTCCCATTCACCTGCATTTAGCTGCAAAGGGTCTACTGTTAGTCCGCCGTCCCTCAGGGTGTTTTCAATGGGACATTTCAGACTCGAAGCTAAGTTTTCTGCGGTAACTTTAATGGGTGTGTCGTGTTCAAACGCAACTAAAGCACGTGCAGCCAGATCGGAATGTGTTCCTGAAGTAGAAAGAGCTCTTTGCTGTAGATAAAACCTCAATTCATCCATAGACAGATCCAGAAAGTCCTCCAGAGGTTTTGTCGAGCATTTTTTCATTACTACGCTTTGCAATCGACGAGATAATGCTCGCGTTTCTCTGATTATATTAACAGCAGTTTATCTCTTTTCAAAGGTTTCGGCCAGACGATACTCGGTAAAGCTTTCTTTCTTCAGAAATACAATGAAAGAAACAGGTCATCGCAGCGAATTGCTCTCTGTGAGACACAAGGACCGCAAGGCAGAACACGTTCGTTGAACTTAATTATTCAAAATGACCCACATGTTGAAAAGGAACCTGTCAACCGTGACGCCATATTGTTTTAACTTGTCCTGATTACCCATAATCCACTTTCAACCCTAAAGGGGTCTATTAAAATGGGAGGGGGGGGGGGTGGGGTGGGACGTGTTTAAATACTAATACCAGTGTCATACTTATAATACGAATCTCCACAGTTTATTTCCTTCTCCTTTTTATTTCACTTCCAATGAAGAAGTGAAATAAATCTCCATAGTTACGGTGGCCGAATAACCTTCTGAACTGTTCTATTTTTGGTCACGGTCCAATTTCTGACAATAAATACCGGTATGTACTCAGTGCGGGTAAAATCATCAGTATTGCATACTCATCAACTGCATGTATTTCTAAAACTATCGAAAACAAATTAATTTTTAATCAGAGCACCACTTTCAGTGTCACGGAGTGTTATATTTTGCAAAGTAGCAAAGTGTTTGTAGTGGTGGCTCATACTATGTATTAAATGAATAATTATTGCTTGTCTGTATCAATTGAAGGCTATTAAACTTTGTAAGGGAATACAAATATCACTTTCAAAGGACCGAAATTAGTTTCATATTTTTCGTATATCCTCCTAGGTGCAAATTTCCCAGAAAAAAGATAAAACAAAATAATTTTACATTAAAAAGTAAAAGCAAGCAAGAAAAAGGCAAATTTTCAAAATGATCAAGTCTTTCCTTCAAATTTAAATCTAAATAAATTATCCAGGTGGCAAATTGAGTACCACTCGTCAAGTGGTTGCAAAGTTTTTGTTAAATAACGGCGCAAAGATGTAAAAATACCGTTTTTCTAAAAGAGGTATGTCGTTCAACTGACATAAAACAGATTTCTTACCATTGGAACGTTTCTTAGCATGTTGGTATGTGTTAGAGTATATTTCAAAGTTTTATGTAGGAATGATTTTCTAAGATAAGTAACTTTACTGCCATTCTCGACCCAGAGCTCTGCCCTAGCCGAGAGGCTTTGGGGTCGAGAATGCTTTACTGCATTGGCCAATCTCGTACCCAGAATCCTCAGGCTCTTTGGCCAGCGGTTGATTGCCAAGAGAGACTCTTGGGGAAAGCGAAGAAATTTAATTTTTTTTTTATTAGCTGCTTTGTAACGGTTTGCATAGTTTTACCGCAGAAATCCTACGGTGATAAAATGTAGTTCCCCCAGAGTCTCTCCTGACGACCAACCGCTGGCCAAAGAGCCTGGGGATCCGGGTACGAGATTATACTTGCGCATTGGCACTCACGATTGTCCACATGCGCAGCAATCTCGTACCCAGAGTCCTCAGGCTTTTTGGTCAGTGAGTGGGCGCCAGGAGAGACACTGGAGGATAATTTTTTGGATTGTCTGCTCCGTAACGGCTTGAGTTGTTTTACCGCAGAAAACCTGCGGTAATAAAATTCCAGTTCCCCAGAGTTTCTCCTGGCAACCAACCGACAGCCAAAGAGCCTGAGGACTCTGGGTACTAGATTGCATGCGTAATGGCGATTATTGTGAGCCCGCGATAAACCCCAATCAGAAATCGGTCCTCAATTGCAAGACATACGTTCTGTTCTTTCTTTTTACCGATTAACATGCTCCTCTACGGAACTCAAGACACATCCTCGAACTAAAGATCAACCGCTGAAATAGAGGACATGGAGGTCTTAACAGCGATAAAAATCCATTGAAAGAATCTAAATTCCGCACTTAAAACAGTGAAGCCGAAACTCGGACTTCAAACTGATTTTACAAAGACCTTTAAAAACTCGACAGTACGGTAATTTTGTCGACTCTGTTTCAAATGTTGATATGCTTTTTAACAGCAGTGTAAGTGATCTGAACATTTGAACCAAAAATTCTTCAATTTAACCTCTGTAATTTGCCTCGCAAAGCCGTCTTCCCGATCGCTTTGAACAGAGACAGCGTCTACAGAAATATAAATAGTACAGTCAATTGCTAAAAAAGGCCGCGCGAGCTTATATCAAATTTCACAGGGAGAATGGTTTCAATATGCAAACAGTTAACTACACATATCGCTTTCCCAAACGCAAATACTGATGAAACTACCAAAAATAGAATGATCCATAAAAGCTTCCCAGCCAAAAAAATGTATTCAAATTAAGCAAATGCTTTTAGATATGAAAAGAACTTACGATTTTGTTGCTTGCGTGCAAACACAAATAGCATGTAACAACTGGTTAGAACTGAAGTATTTTTTTGATTAGTTGTTCTTTCCAGGTCGGTCATTGTATTTCCTTATGATGTAAACCGTCAAATGTAGTTCACAGGTTGCTTTTGCAAGTCACAGTTGTCGCGTTTTCTTTTTAAAGTTCCGAGAACAGTCGGCCAAATGAAGTTCTTTTATTTATGTTGAAATGACAATTTCGAGTCAGTGTGGTAATTGGTAATACAAATTCCCCACATACGGTTTACGTATTTTCTAATAAAGTGTTGAGTTTGAGATTGTTGAGTTAAATTGGCTATATCAGTGGCCAGCAGGGGGAATCATTAAAATACAGTTGACCTGAGATCAGAGAAATCCGCATACGCGCACGAACCCAGACTTAAATCTGCCATCAATCTTTACATCTAATACCAGTTCACCTCGCTCTTTCTTAAAAGATGCTTGCATCAAGAGAAAAGTTTTACATTTCTCAGTTCAAGAATTCCACGAAGCTAACAATGTGACGTGGGTGTTCAACGTGTCTTTTACAGGTTCAAATAAGCCGCATACGTATGGCAATACAAAAATATGACAAAAATTACTTGTTTGTGAATTTGTACCTTCTAGGGGTGAAAATGAATTTCATTCATGCCCACAAAACGAGATTTTGGTACCTCTAAGGGATTCTTTTTAAAATTTCTGACTACCAACAGCAAGTCCCCGTTCACCTTTTTTTCACACTTCAGGATTTTAATTGCCAACGAAAAAGGTACACCAGTACCTCGAGAACTGAAAACCTCGGTCACCTCGCTTCATCGAGCTTACCAAGCGAGCCGAGATTAAAAGCGACAAACCTATGCAACTTTAACCTGTATATCTTGTAGAATCTATAGATGTTGTAGAATATTTATAGGTTCTACAGGATGATAGGTTCTAAGAACCTAGAGGTTGTGTAGCCGTGTGCCCTGTTCAAAGTGACACACTCACTATGAGGAAGACTATGGGTGCGTTTCTTAGGGAAAATCTGAATCCGGATTTTGGATTTAAGATCACTCGGATCGTGGTGCATCACGGAACCGACCAATCCTTACCCAGAGTGGATTCGCCAGTTCCTTTGATACACCATGATCCGAGTGATCTTGGATCAAAAATCCGGATTCGGATTTTCCCAAACAAACGCACTCTATGTCACTGTGAGAAAAACACCCGCTATGTCCAAAACTTTGACAAAGAGTTCCTTTGTAATATACGCAACTGGCCCTTTTAACATCTCTGTATAACTCCATCTAGACCGGGCTAAATAATTTTATTGGTGTTCTGGGACCAGCCGGATTCCGCTCCCTTAGAAAACCCGGCTTTTGGTTGTCATGGCAACTTCAAAGTCAGTGGTCACTAACCGGCCACTTCAAATTGTTCTCAGATAAATTTCTGAAAAAAGACACCAAGTTTCCAAAGCGATATGAATTAGGGTTAGGTAAGTTTAAAACCACCTGAAACATATCAAATGTACTGTTAATGACTTCCTTAATATGTTTTGAGTCTTGAGATCATGATATATATTTTGCCTCACAAACTGATGAAAAAAAGGAAAAGTATGAGCCTCCATTTGAAAGGTAAAATACTACATGTAAATAGATATGGCCCTTCCCTACTGATAGTTACTTTCTGTTTCGCTTGAACTTAATTTGTCTACGCTGTTATAAAAGAAAGTATTAGAAACTTTTGTTTTCATTTATCGGTTGTGCTTTTGTGAAAAATTTGTGTCAAAAAGTGAAATATATTCCAGCTACACTAACAAACGTTTACTGTACATAAGCTAATTTTTAAGTAAACAATCAACCCTACAGACATTGAACTTCTTTAGGCAACGTCGGATTTTGTCTTATTTTATTTCATATTTCAGGGACTGAACCTAGGAGTCATGCCATAAGTACGGAAATTATGATCATCTGGGTGAGTGTAGTCAAGAGGACTGTATGAAGAGCACCTCAAACAGTTCTTCTCAAGACTAGATGAGCCCTCACCCGAATGATCACAATTGACGTTCTTATGTGGGAAACTCCAGACATCTTGCAAATTAAAGCAATTTTGACGAATGCAACTACTTGGATGGAGCCAATATTAATTACCTTAGCTTACTCAAATCTGGGGTCACTAACAAGTCATGCAGGAAACCGTTTTGCTTTATAAAATATACAGTCTCGCCGAATAATGCGTCGCATCTTGTATACGTCACAAAATCGTAGCAACCACACCCTTGCAAATCGCGAAGAAAGCTGTCAACTTTGTACGCCGGTGACGATGGCGAAAGTGCTTTGGCTTCGTGTGTTGTTTCTGCTTTACCTAACAGCATGTCTGGTTTCTGATTCCGAGGAAATATGCCCGAGATGGCGGCCTTACCCTCGATTGATGACAAGACGTCCAGCGAAAAAGGTAGGCGATCATCATTACTTTCCACTCAGTCGCAAGGCAATTAAGAGATAAACATTGATCTTGGTAGCTCCTTTCAGTAACTTCATTTTATTAAAACGGTGAGCGGTGACAGCAGCTTCGTTCGTGATATTTTATTTTCTCTTTGAGCGTTTTTCCACTGGGCAGCGATCGGCAAAGTTCGCCGGTTGATAAGTCGATTTGCCGCAAACCACACCGAGCAAACTCAGTGCCAAATGTTACTAAGCAAATACGTCTTCTTTACTCACCTTACTTCGTTACTTCCTAAATAAAAGTGAAGTCATCTCGTTGTTTGCATGCTGACAATGCACTTTAAATATAAGGTCAGATGCCCTGTTCTTCTAGGCAAGAGCGCCAGTACTGTGTACACATTCCGTGTTGCATGCGTATTGGAACTTGCTCGACGAAATGAAATAGTTACGGCTCTACCTAATCATAAACAAAATGGATCTGAACATATGTTCGACCGGTAGTAACGGGAATGTGTATTGATATGTATTATTTACGCGCTGGTTTTTTTTATTTTTTATTTTTCTTTTTACTTCTGGAACAATGTCCGTCACATGCTTTGTAAACAACAGATGGAAAACTTTGGAAGGAAAAAAAAAGATGGCGGCCAATATGCGTCTGGGGAGGGCGCCCAGGCAAAAACGAGCTATGACTAAACAAAAAACAAAAGGAACAAAGAAGTGTAGTAATTCTTCTATCTAGACATTACTGATGCCAGCATGGAGTGGCGAGCTCGATCGATCAACTTGGAACGCGTTTGAAATCCACAATGGATGATGAAAAAAAAAAAAAAGTTCAGGGTGATCACTAATTAAGAAGGAATTTAATTAAATGTGTAACTAAGATGTCTTGAAATAGGACTTCGTAATTACGTGGAAAGATGCTGTACATAATGAAACTCGTGCTTGATGAAGACCTTGCAATGAGAAAATTAAAGTTTGGAGACCAGGTTTATCAATTGCACGACTGATCATACATATATAGAGTTGGCGCTAGCACAAAGGTAGCTCGCGAAGACCAAAGGTGAACTCAAGGTGCGAATACCCAACTCAGTTGTCATCTAAAACTTTTGTCTAACAAAACCAAGACACTTATTCTTGTACAAATTGAGGGCAACTGAATGGGAAGAAGGCTGTGACCTTAAAGAAAATGAAAAGTCCCGATTTAGCGAAACGATCGAAGACTTAAAGTTAAGGAGTGGTCGGATCACTGAGTTTAAACGGCGACATGGTTTGCTAACGAAAAATCGGATACATTTATAATTGAAACAGTTGAAACGATGGTGGCAGGCACTTACAAAACAATGGGTGATAGTAAGAACGGCTGAAATTTTTAGCTCTGTGATTGTGGTCCACAGTGACTTTCATTTCTTTTCATTGTAGTAGAGGAATAATCTGCGAAACGATTCGTTGTAAAACTTGTGGTATTAAACGTTAAATGCCTTAAACATAAGCTTAAGTGATCACTGACATCGGATTGCGGCTCATTCGTTTGATTGATATTTAGCAGTCAACGCTATTGCTATAAATGGTAGATAATGGTTTTTAATGATATATTTACCACCAACATCAGACTTAAGGTTACGACAGACGAGCGAGAGTGAAAACAGCCGATTTCAGTTATTTTTCTTTGGACATTTTAAAATTAGGAGCTTGCCCTAACATTTCAAAGTAAAAAGTTTAAATCTTTACGCTAACGCAAATTTGAAGGAAAATGTATTTCCTTTAGTGAAATCCAAAACCAAAAATGGCCGAAGGAAGAGGTAAAAGAGAAGGAAGTTTCTGCAAAACAAAGGCGACAGAACTTCGCGGAAGGTGACAAAGACTCTTCATTTTTCGACTTGAGTAGGCGAAGAACCTAATTGAAAACGAGTGAAGTGGGATCGGAAAGACGCCGCTCACATGTTTTACCGCTTTACATCTCCGTCTTTCGGTCAATTTGGCTTCATGAATATTTATAGTGGGTTAATTAACAAGGTTATTTGGGGGATTTACATTGGAATGATTGAATAGAGCCATGTGTTAACGTTTGACTGTCGCAAGTTTTCGGCGTCATGACTTCAGTCGTTTTTGCGTGAATTTTTGACCCGGTTAAAATAGTAATAATAAAAATATGGAAAGCCAAACACGCAAAAGTAGGTTGAGTGTAAAATCACCTATCGAGTGTCAGTAATAGATAAGTTAGATTACGAAATCAATAAATACCAAACGAGAATTAGTAATCACCATTGGAGAATGAAAAACTACCATACGCATACAAGGAAATCACCTATCCAAAATGACAAATCAGTAATCGGGAGAAAAAATATTACTGCGGTGGTATACCGAGAAATCTAGATCTATTTAGAATTATAAATCACTGTGTGAGAAAAATAAGTAGGAAACCACCATCTGAGATTATTGATTAGGTTTTTGGGAGCCAGCGAGCAAAAGGTTGGTCAGCAGTTTGCGTAGGATCATTCAAAATGGCGGAGCAGTTAAGCTTAGAGGACGTACGAGAGATTTCGCTTCCTTCAGCTGCACCATCGATAGGATTCAGTGCTGAAGTTTACGAAGTATATGACATCGTAGGGTTAGACATCTGCAAAAGACAGCTTGATTAATAAAAAAAGGATTCTTGTACCAATCTCGTTCAGGTTTTTCAGTTTCGAAACTGCTTAAGTTTAGTAAGCTAGTAACTGCGAGGGTCTTTCTTCCATTTAATTTTTCGCCCGCAGTTCAAATATATGTTCATGCATTCATATTTAGCTATAACTTTGTCAACGAGTGTTTCGGGTGATTATCTGAGCCAGTTTTGGGCCGTGACACAGGTATCCTGATCACATCAATGAAGGCAGTACGTGCAAGTACTGCGAGGAAGGCCGGCCTATACATTTCAAAGGAAATGATTGAGCAGGTTCGTGAGACCAGAATTAACAGATTAAACATAGCATCCGCACCAATCAGAGCTCCGCGTTTGTGGGCGAACGCGTTCTGTTAAATCCTGGGGTTTGCCTGCAAGCGTTTCCATCCTCTCCTCTCCCTTTCCCCCTCGCTCTCGTCCCAATTTCCGCGCGGTCAAAAAGTGAAAAGCACACAAACGGAAACGCTTGCTGTGCAGGATTCTGGGTAGCTTTTGGTCCCAGAAGTGTTGCGTCAAGTATGTTGCATTCGTTTGGCCACCTCTTTCAACACTGTACAACTCGTCCAACAGTGTTGGATGATATTGCAATCCTTTGGCCGGGCCTTCAAGCTGCCAATACAGTAATCAGCAATGTTGAAAAAAAAAAATGTTTTTCATGAACATTAACGTTTCCAAATAATCTATTACGCCGATTGATTTTGCGAAAACAGTATTTCTGATATCGTCATATTGTGGGCAAAAAGGATGCGATTTAGAGCAAAAAAATAGTGCGATTTGGAAATAAATCCCACTGTCGAGAGCCAATCAGATTGCAAGGATCACCAATGATTTCAAAAGGGGTGTAATAAATAATGGTAGTAGGACTGAGTGAAGGCCAATTCGGTCTGTTATCATACGAGTGATCAACCTCGTTCCCAGGGCCTTTTCCCTAGCTCGGACGACCGCGTAGCAGGGGTATCGAATGGTCTTTGCGAGCAATCATGCAAGTAGTGTGTTTTTTTTTGCGAGCACGAGCAGTTGTCAAATTTTTCTTGCGAGCATGCCAGCGAGCACTTTAGAAAAATACAGATTGCGAGCAGCGAGCACTTCGAGTACTTCGTAAATTTTCCGCTAGCCCGAATCTCTCGGTTATTAATAGGGTAAATGTTTTGCGCCAAGTAATAGCTAATAATCTGGCTGACACCTCCAAAACAGAACAATAGTTACAGGCTGAACTGTTAAAGAAAGACTGAGGCCAGAGGTAAGGATGTTTAAACCTTCAGTTTTTGTTTAACCCTATCTATATTATATATGTAAAAAAAAAAAAAAATAACTACAAAGGAGGATTAACGAAATTTCGAGCAATCTAGCACATGTTAACTAGAATGCGAGCATGCTAGCAGTTGCAAAAATTTTGCGAGCACGAGCAAGCGAGCACCCGTGTAATTTTTGCGAGCAATTCGAGCAAAGGCCAAATTTTGCGAGCACTTTTAAATTAAATGGGACCGTTCGATACCCCTCGTAGCGGGAGTCCGAATTGTTTCATCACGAGTATGATTACACAACAAATTGAACGACACAAAGTCCTGTTACCAATCAATCATAACTATTAAAATTTCCGAGAACAAATGGATGTGACAAATAAGCCGCGTCCTGGTCAAGTGCAACTGTTTTGTTAAAACGCGCGAAATGGCGTGTGATGTCCAATTACTCAAGTATGACGCATACACTGTCATCATGACTATCATGGTTGCTGATAGTCAATCAGGTTCCAGCATTTTGTTATAGTTATGATTAAGCCTGAGCTATTCCCTTGAACCATTTCAGCAGAAATATATAATGATAGAAGCAAAGACTAGTGGCAGTCAAGTTCCACAAGTTTGTTTTAAGGCTTTTACCTCCTCTTTGGTTTTTAAGAGTGTTGACAGGCTAAAGCGTCTCTTGCTAATATCGTGATGTTGCATACTTGACCTTAGAGTTCTGCTCTCACGAATATGCCTTTCCGGCAAAGATAAGCCCCTTTTGAAGATAAGATGGGCGGCTCTTGATTAATTTTCTCAAATTAAGGGCAAAGACAGCATAGGTTGCTGATACCTTAAAACGATTGGCAATCGCTCGATTTTAACTAACGCAGTGTATTTCGCAAAATAGTAACTTTTCCAAAATTGCTATTTTGCGAAACGGGTTGTTATCACCCCTCGCAATAGTTAGTTTTATCGGGAAGCATGTTTAACTCGTCGGGCTAAAACAGTGTATTTCACAAAACAGCAATTTCATTAAGCCGTTTTACTATTTTGCGAAATAGATTTAATCAGTGTGTCGCAGCGAGTGAAAATGTAATGCGGGAATCGGCGTTTGTGTTAAGTGATAACGGTATTTCTATCACTTCGTCTCGTTTCGCAAAATAGCCGCATAAGCCGTCTCTAAGGCCTGAAAACTGTTTGAACGCTAATTCGTTACAAAAGCGCAGAGTAATGAAACTGTATCCCATTTGTAGAAATCGAAAGTTTGCATATATTCGCTATATTCCTTTGAAAAAGAAACTCTGATTTTATAGTCGTAAAAGTAAAATTTATAGCTGTCGGCAAAATCTCAGCTCAAAATTTGATAACACCCGAAAACTAAATAATTCCTTTCGTTCGTTTTCGAAGGGGCAGCTGAAAATGCCGTTTAAGATGCGAGGAAGGTCAGCTCTGATAAGATTCCATTTCCTTAACCTTTCTGCACACTAATAATGCATTCAGCTAAAGCATTCCAACAGGTCAATCTACATAAGCTTACTAAAACCATATGGGAACACAGTGGACAACATTTAAAGTATTTTGTTTATTTAATCCCAAGATATTAGTTTTACCAAGCGTCCTCTCTTGGTGTTTCTTGAGGAAATTACAATTAGAGATCGCAGATTTTAACGGCTTTTGTGTAGACAAAATTAACGAAAGTAACTTTTGGTAACGTGTTTTAATATCAAAGTCTGAAAAGGTCTATCTAACGAAAGTTTGCAATGACATGCCATTGTTCACGTGACTTTGTGTTTGCATGGCAATTGGCAACCCAGTCATTTTGACAGGCCAAATTGTTTCTTATCAGCTTGCAGAGAGGAGTGAGTTTCGTGAAGGACGGTTGGCACGGAGTACTTATCCACAAGCGCTAGCGAGCAAAAGAGCAGCAAAGCGACGAATGCAAGACCGAGAAGAAAAGCTGTGCAGGTAGCAGCTCTCTTCAAACCCGTTCGGCGGTACATTTTACTGGCGTAGTTTGAAACAGACCTGAACAGCTTTACGGGACCTTTATGTGAACCCGCCATTAGTTACAAGGAAGATTTAACACTGTGTAAAACGGATGTAGTTTTGCTGTACTGTTGCATTAAATAATCTGTGGAACATTAAAGAACCCACACACTGTTCGAAAAGAGTAGGGGACGTAGTCCTCGGTGTGGTGGTCTATCTTTAATTTCATCTGTCTTTCACATGGGTCTTTCACATGGGTTGGAAGGGTGGGTGAGATCAAAATATGGCCCGATATATAGCAGCTTCTAGTGGCGCCTTTACTTGCTGACGTACGATATCACCACACCGAAGAATAGGCCTTATCACGGTTTTCGACGCCATTTTGACGAGTAGGCAAACAGGCTTGAAATAACCGGCAGTGTTTGTATGGAAATCGGATGTCAAATAATATTCATAAAACATCGCTTCTGAAAAATTCATGAATTGGAAACTTTTGGCACTAGGAAAAGGATTTTAAGAAAAAAATTGGAGGGATGCAGCTGTGCCAGAAAGCGTCCAGCCGTGTTTTGAACTTTCCATACATTTCCCTGTAGTTTTTTTCCGCGAACTATTTTTAGTAGCAGTTCATTTTTAGTAGCAGTTCATGAATTTTCAGAGGTGTTGTTTTATGAAAATTTATTTGACATCGGATTTCCATACAAACACTGTTATTTCGAGCCTGTTTGCCTACTCGTCAAAATGGTGTCGAAAACCGTGATAAGACCTATTGTAAACCGCCATGAGATTATGTGGTATGTGTGGTCAGTCTAAATACATTACCAAAATTCATTACCATTACAAAGCACTGATTGAGGCTGTTTAAAACTGTGTTATTCTCGTCTTCATCAGAAATTTTTTAGCAGTTCTCTTTTGACGAATTTAATCTTGCCGTGGAGTGGGCGGGATGAAGTTCGTCCCGGGCAACATAGCCAGGACGATGCAAATAGAAAAGGATTTTTATCCCGGGAAGAAACTCGTCCCGAGACCAAACTTATTCCCTTCTCATGTGCAAATGCAGCCAAACAGCACCGCCCCCAGAAAAGTGCCCTGTGTTCTAAACTTTGTTTTAAATTCCGCGCATACTTGTTTGTTTTAAAGGTTTACTCACGCCTACGTCAAACTTTACTGGTGGACACACTGACGGAGATTTTTTTTTCACTTTCTCTTTTCACTAGCTTTGTTTTAAATTCCGCGCATACTTGTTTGTTTTCAAGGTTTACTCACGCCTACGTCAAACTTTACTGGTGGATACACTGACGGAGATTTTTTTTCACTTTTTCTTTTCACTACTATATATTTCAAACAGAATCAGTTAAAATATGAATGTTTCCATTCAATAACAGGGGATATAACCGTGTTTTTAGGTTAATTTTCCAAACCGATTTACAATAAATTCGATTGCCACCATCCCGTGAGGAGTTTTGAAAGTCAGATTAGATTAAAAACTGTCAGTTAATGAAAAGTCAAGCAGAGTATTGTTAACTCAAATAGCCATATCACGCACGTCTTAATCACCAAGAAAGTGCTTAGTTTGAACCACAATGGCGAAACTGTGTGGGCTTCTTGTGTTGTTCGTTCTCTGTCTAACGGCATGTCTGCTTCCTGATTCCGTCGCAGTTACGGGTATTTCTACCCACGGGGGCCAACATCATGGATTAAGGGCAAAACGTCCAATGAGAAAGGTAATTGATGGGCATTGAAATTTTAGTCCGTCTCAGAATCCTAAATCCAATACCAAGGAGTCCATTAACGAGAACTCTTAAGCAAAATACTCAAAAACACTGTTGCTTCTGTGTTCCCAGATCGTTTAACACCCTTTTGAAGATTTGTGTAAGCTAATACAGATTGATCTGTTCGTGCGCTTTCGCTGAACATTTAAGATGAGAACTTTTTAGGAACGTAATTTTATTCATGCCGATCAGTTCACCGAATTTAACAGCTGTTGTTGCAATTGGCCTCATACAATTGAATGCTAGCCGAGCAGATCTTTTTTCGCATTTTTAACGACATATTCGGCCCCTTTGACATGATGTCGGGAGAGCTTAAGTAATAACAGCGAGTTTTAAAGCGTCTGTGTGGTTGAGAAGGCTGAAATTGCAGATAAACTGATAGCTTTAAGTATGCATTTAGCTTTAAATTTAGGACTGTAGCTTCTTAGAGGGTCCCAAAAGGATTCTTCAATCCCGCCATCCCGGACAAAATTTTCCCTCAATCCCGTAATCCCGACCGCTGTTTTAGCCCAATCCCGATCCCGGTCTGGTCACAATTTTTTTCAAGCCCCTTAGCTCGACGAGAAAAGGCATTTTCAGTTGGATATAAATTCCAACTGCAAATCTGTGCACTAGTCTTTGGTCACCGAGAAATTAGCCGTGAGATTATTTCGCTCAAGCAGTTTAAGGCCTGGGTTTGAAGCGGTGTTCAGAAATTATGAATGATCCCCTATATCTTCGGTTTGTCTGCCTAAAACAGGATGAAATTTTCCCTGAATCTTCTATTTCTTTCTACCATAACGACGACATCGTTCATTTAAGATGTCTTTAAAGTTTCCCACGAATCACGTCAGTCAATAAGTCAGTTAGCAATTTCTTTTTAGAGCTTGTTCTTTTTTTTTTTTTTTTTTCTCTCAATTGAATGGTGAGGGCTGCCTTTCTCATCACGTTGATCCTTGGAAAACTTTTCAGTCAGGGATAACGGCCATCAAAGTCTGAAGAGCATTGCTACTCACGTACCACAACGTGGGACTGCAACAGACATTTGAAAAAGTGACAGGCCAAACACGACTCCCCCTAGACTTCTGGATTGAGTGCTTTCATTTCCTGAGTAGTTTCTGAGAGATTTTCCTTTTCGATCAAAATGTGGTGAGATCTCTCTGTTGACCTTTTGATTTTGATCATGAAGGAAACTACTCAAATTTACCGAATGGAGGTTTTCTTATCATTCGGAGCCGTTTGAATTAGTTCCTTTATGCCGTTGTGTACGCTAGCTTTTGGCATTTGTTTAGGCTTATCGGCTCAAGTTAACTGCAAGGTCTCAGGGAGCACTGAAGAAATTTTATCTGTAAAGACAAAGGACCCTTAATCCAGGACGGTGACAACTAGATTTTCATTGCACATTTTCGACACCGGACTTCCCGGACCTCGTTTCTTTAGAGTAACATTTTCCGCATTCCACTTCGTAAAATCTTGAAATCCCGCGTCCCGACCCTCAGTTCTAATCCCGAATATCGTCGCTCTTTTCCGCTAAAATCCCGAATCCCGACCTTTAAAAAAGCCAAATCCCGGATCCCGAAAAACCTATTGGGGACCCTCTTCTTACTCCTCAATTGCCGGCGCATGAGTTGGAATATAGTTTCTGTGAATAGTTTATACATCCTTAGCTTGTTTTTCATAGTCTTTTCAGCTTTTGCCATTAAGGTTTTGTTCGCTTCACTATATTTTCATTTAGCCCACATTCAGCCGTTAGGGATCCTACCAATTAATTGCTTTGTTTTCCGTTCACGGCTGGTTCGCCAAACAGACAAATATATGGAAAGTTCAAAACACGACTGGACGCTTTCTGGCACAGCTACATCCCTCCAATTTTGTTCTTAAAATCCTTTTCCTAGTGCCAAAAGTTTCCAATTCATGAATTTTTCAGAAGCGATGTTTTATGACAATTATTTGACATCAGATTTCCAAACAAACACTGTTATTTCACGCCTGTTTGTCTACTCGTTAAAATGGCATCGAAAACCGTGATAAGGCCTATTGTCAACCGCCATGAGACGATGTGATATGTGTGGTCAGTCTAAATACATTACCAAAATTCGTTACGATTACAACGCAATATTGAGGCTGTTTAAAACTGTGTTATTCTCGTCTTCATAAGAAATTTTTTAGTTCGTCCCGAGCAACATAGCCAGGATGATGCAAACAGAAAAAGATTTTTATCCCGAGAAAAAACTCATCCCGAGACCAAACATATTCCCTTCTCACTTGAAAATGCGGTCAAACAGCACCGCCCCAAGAAAAGTGCCCTGTGTTCTAAACTTTGTTTTAAAATTCCGCGCATACTTGTTTGTTTTAAAGGTT
>NW_028145536.1:147500-362500 GCF_977016875.1 Pavona decussata | reverse complement strand
AACGCCCAGTGAGTATTTTTAGTGATCCTGTATTAAACGGCCACCTGTATTAAGCGGCCAGTTCCTCAAGTCCCGAGGGTGGCAGTTATATACAGGTTCGACTGTACATGTTACTGTACATGAAATTTACCTTCCCATGCGAATGCGAAACGGATCCGCAAAATACCCTGGGGCGATTCTCATTTCGAGCTCTGTTGCAACAAACCGTGCTGTGCGGATCTCAAGGAACTAGAAAAACTCTACTTAAAAATTTGCAGGAAATCGGTATATTTGGCAGTTTTTTTTTTCTGCTTTTGTCCATTTACCATCTATTTATATCGTCTGACATTATCTGTCATCTTGAACATAGCATTCATTTTTAACCAATCAAAATATATATTGTCAAATAATTTTGTGGAACATTTCCGTTTCCTTTGCCAAGTGATATTAGTCTGAGATGATCTGTCAGTTAATAAAAAGTCAAGCAGAGCATTGTTAACTCAAATAGTCATATCACGCACGTCTTAATCACCAAGAAAGTGCTTAGTTTGAACCACAATGGCGAAGCTGTGCGGGCTTCTTGTGTTGTTCGTTCTCTGTCTAACGGCATGTCTGCTTCCTGATTCCGTCGCAGTTACGGGTATTTCTACCCACGGGGGCAAACATCATGGATTAAGGGCAAAACGTCCAATGAGAAAGGTAATTGATGGGCATTGAAATTTTAGTCCGTCTCAGAATCCTAAGAAACGAACATGCAATACCTAGGAGTCCATTAACGAGAACTCTTAAGCAAAATACTCAAAAACACCGCTGCTTCTGTGTTCCCAGATCGTTCTACACCCTTTTAAAGATTTGTGTAAGCTAATACAGATTGATCTCTTCGTGTCATTCATTGAACATTTAAGATGAGATCGTTTTAGGAACGTAATTTTATTCATGCCGATCAGTTCACCGAATTTAACAGCTATTGTTGCATGCGCAATTGGCCTCATACGATTGAATGCTAGCCGAGCAGATCTTTTTTCGCATTTTTAACGACATATTCGGCCCCTTTGACATGATGTCGGGAGAGCTTAAGCAATAACAGCAAGTTTCAAAGCGTCTGTGTGGTTGAGAAGGCTCGGCTGAAATTGCAAATAAACTGATAGCTTTAAGTATGCATTTAGCTTTAAATTTAGGACTGTAGCTTCTTACTCCTCAATTGCCGCTTGAGTTGGAATATAGTTTCTGTGAATAGTTCGCACATCCTTGCTATTGATAGTCTTTTCAGCTTTTGCCATTAAGGTTTTGTTCGCTTCACTATATTTTCACGGCTTAGCCCACATTCAGCCGTAAAAGGGATCCTGCTAATTCATTGCTTTGTTTTCATGCTTTGGGCGATTTTCCGCCGACTATTTGCTACTACCGTACTATTTCGCCAAAAAATACCGTAATTAGGCTAATCTACCACCCTTAATTAGTCTCCTTTTAAACCGGGTGGTGTCTAATCGATTTGACACATTGGTAAATTCAATACGTTCCATTAGGTTAATTTCAGTTGAACCTTTATTTATCTAGTTTGATCAATACAGTGGCTGCTAATTCACCTTTAGGAGTTAGTACTGTTCAGCTGAGTTTTCAGATTTAAAGTATGAATAGTTTTTCTTGCTTTGCAAAATTCGAAATATGTAGCTTTTGCTCTAAAGGTAGAGAACTCTTAAATTTCTTAGCGATAGCAAAAGTTCAACAACCGCTCACTGCATGACCGTGCGTGATCCAGGGACTCCAGAAATCTGCTAAATATTGCCTGCCACGTTGTTTTTGTCAACTACATGTTAGTCGCAAGGTGAAAATATAGCGCAAAATTCAACATGAAATTTACCTTTCCTTGCGAATGCGAAACGGATCCGCAAAATACGCTGAGGCGATTCTCATTTCGAGCTCTGTTGCAACAAACCGTGCTGTGCGGATCTCAAGGAACTAGAAAAACTCTACTTAAAAATTTGCAGGAAATCGGTATATTTGGCAGTTTTTTTTTTCTGCTTTTGTCCATTTACCATCTATTTATATCGTCTGACATTATCTGTCATCTTGAACATAGCATTCATTTTTAACCAATCAAAATATATATTGTCAAATAATTTTGTGGAACATTTCCGTTTCCTTTGCCGAGCGATATTAGTCTGAGATGATCTTCTGGTTGCAGTTCTCTGTTCATTTTTACCTCAAACGGACCCTTACCTGCATAGTTAATTAGAAAAAAAAAATTAACCACGAAAGAAAACTTAACGATAAAAACCGACGTCTCGGTGTCTTCATGACGCCATTGTCAAGGAGAAATAAAAAATTACAGAGTCTGCGGCAAGGTGTAACAATAAATTAGCGTATATAGTGTTTAAGGCTAATTAAATAATTAGAATATAATTTATTTTATAATGAATTTTTGCTCGAATTTGCGAATAGAAGCGAGCTGTAATTTTTTATTTCTCCTTGACAATGGCGTCATGAAGACACCTAGACGTCGGTTTTTATCGTTAATTTTTGCATGTCTCTGCATTACCAAATCTTTAGAAGCGATTTGGTGTCCCGTAATCGACCCATCAATGTAGTTGGCGCTGAAAATTTCATCGCTCGTAATGTGCCAGACCAGACGACGTTGCCCCGATTTTGCTCGTCTTTGCGAATAGAAGCGAGCTGTCACCAAACTTTCACGAAGCTGTCTCGAGTGCTGGAAACGTTGTACGGATGTTTTCTATGCTCTCGGCTGGAATCGCTTGTATGCAGGTGGACTGATCAGATGGCGGTCATGCTGGATTTCCCTTGTTAATTGAGAGCACTATTTCACTTCTTTTCTAAATAGTTACTATGATTTTTTCTTTAATGTTCAATCGATTGCACAAGCATAGCAAGGTCTTTGGCTTATTTGCAAATACTTAAGCCACTGAAGCTATAAACAAGGTGTAATTGGTAGAATAGGTATATATGTAGCAAAGTCATTCATACCGTGCAATTTTCCCGAGCCAAATGCAATTACGGCTCATGTCTTATTGTCAACTACTAAAAAGATTGGCACGTGCAACGTTGGCCAATCAGACAAGGACGCTTTTCATGAAGTTTCAACCGTCTTCAGAAAAACGTGGTGGCACTTATTTTCGCAAACATTTTTGCTTCATCAACAGTAGTCGACAAAGTTGTTCCAAGTGCGACCAAGGCCTAAGTGAAGCTAGAATTTTTGGAAAGCCAACAGCAGCCAGAAAATTTGAAAAATAAGATTTTTTTTACTAAACTTTATACAAGTTCAATTTTCAGCTCAAACCGATACGAAGGAAACAATCTGGTATCAGGAGAAACAAAGTTTGGACTATTCAAAATTTAGTCTAGCTTTAAAATTTCCTACTCCAGAAATTATGGGGAGTCTCAGGCACGAGTGAGGGATTGTGCGATTGTTTAGGTAGACGGATGGAAATTGTGCCGATGAATACGTACATTCCTCTGCAGTCAGTTGTAAACGAAATACTGTTTTAAGTGAAAATTAAGAGAGTCGTACCAGTCATCTTACTTAAAGTTTCGATCTGGAGTGGGGAATGTCTGACTCAAGTAGAAGCGATATTTGGGGATAGAGATTAGAGGGAGTTCATCAGCTCCTAGACTTAGCTGTTTTTAGTGTTGGCTAACATAGTCTTGATTTTTTCACCTAGCTTGCAGTGTGGAAACAGCTTCACGACGCACGCTTGACCCGTCCCTTTATTCCATCAGCACGCAAACGAGAGAGAAAGGAAGGAATGCAGAAACGAGAAAGAAAAGTGGAGACGAAACATACTTAAACTAGACGAGTTGTACTGCGTTTGTGAAAGGGCTGTTGTCCCTCAAACTGCCATTATTTCCAAGAAAGCACTTAGCGTCCTCTAGAAACATGTATTCCTGTTATGATAGCATAAAATCACAGCACCATGCGCAAATTAGGACCACCTTTAATTAATTCGTACACTCACTTGTAAAATTCAAAGAAGACTCTTAGAAAATCAACTCAAGATCACTAGTACTTCTGCACTGCTGGTTTCTGGGACACCAACCATGAATTCTGATGGGATATTCGATGAAAGAAAGTTTGCGAGTTAACTAAAGGTTGTTGCTGACTTAATCACGAGTTTACTCTTTAATTAGATACCAGAGAATTTTAAGTCAATTTCCCAGCGACAGATTTCTAGATGCAACAATTCGAGAATTGTTGTTAGCCGTACGTGATAGAAACTATGGTTCATGATTTTCGCTGTAACTGTAAGCCTGTAATAAATGCTCTGTTAAAGTAACACTCTGATGTTATTTTGTCTTGTTTATCCATGCAATTAAAATTTGATTTGTCTGTTTTTGGGGAGCAAGGGTTACCAGGACGCTGTGGTGAGAGCATTCGAACCCACGGATGTGGTTCGGGTTCGATTCCCAGTGGGTGATAGTAAAATTGGTTCTTGTCCTTGCTCCGAGAGGTTTCTTCTACGGGTATTCCGGTTTGCCCTTCTTCTCAAAAACTAACATATCGCCAAATAGGTCATTTCCGAGCTGCTGTGAACCTCATTATGAAAGTGAGACTAAGTGCAAAGTTTTTATTATGATATGCAAACAAAAGTAATTTTCATATGAAAATCATTTGCGCTCAGCCTCGCCTTCATAATGAGGTTCATAGCAACTCGGAAATGGCCTATAAGTGCATGCTGTGCGCTAAATACATTGATGCTTTATTATTATCTTATTATATTATATTATAATGTTGACTCTATGGAATAGCCCTTGATCACGCGGCGGCCATGTTGGGTCTCAGGAGAAAAAAGCTTTGTTTTTGCACGGCAAGCCTCGCATTGAATTCGCGTCTGGCGAGGCTTGCCGTGCAAAAAATAAATAAATATATATAAATAAATAATCTTTTTATTTCCCTCGAGACTCAACACGGCCGCCGAGTGATAAGGGTCCATTGACAAGGTTGTTTAATTTATGGAAAAAGAATGTCAACTCTCTACACTCTAGAGAGGAAGCAAAGCTGTTTGACTTACCAGTCGCCAGGTGGCAAATCCTGAAATGCACTAGGATCGCTGTACGGAGGAAGGACTGGAGAAAAACCTGATAGCATACGATACTGACGATCCTGACAGGACCTTGCAATTGTAAGAGTTCAAATATACAGCCCCATAATCGGCAGTCCCAGGCTTTGAGTAGGATATTTAAAGCTTGGGCATGAAATATTCGAGACGGTCTAGTACTCCCCAATGCGTGGTGACAAACGTACAGCCTTTATCAGTCTCTTCTACTGAATTGTATCACCTGCCACAAAAAAGTTTACCAAATAGTTTGGCTATGATCAATAGTAATGAGATTGAATTTGTACAAACAATATGCAGACTAGGGAAACCGTAAATAAAAGAAATCTCATGCTTTCGGGGAAACCGTCGAAAACAAACAAGATGATCATTTTATCATGGTCTTCATATAAGGTTTTTGTGATTAAAAGTTATCTTCCTTATTTGTATGGTTCATTCTTTAAGTTCGGCAATATGTATTCTTTAAAATGGGTGTAGGCTTTCCGATTTGTCCACCAGAGGAATGTTTACACACATATCTTGAGTGTATTCGTTAATATCGAACGAATTTAGGTAAAAGCTTGGAGCGAAAAAAGAATAAAACGAACTTCAAATTTGCCCATTTCCCTAATATCAGTTTAAAGTCATATTTAAACGGTATTCTGTAGGTTTGGAGCCCAATCTCCCCTGGTTTCGAGGAAATCGAGAATTCCAAAATGCCGGATTCAAGATGGTGGCTATCCGGAAAACAGCCCTGTTGCTGTGTTATTAAAAACCAAGTCGGTCCAAGTCATGTGACAATTAAATCATCTTACTCTACGGTTACTATGTACCTTCCAAGTTCATTTTTCTTACGTTAATGCTCTGGAAGTTGTACCCCCCCCCCCCCTCCCCCCGTTCCCCCCTCAATGATCTTGTTTAGGGTGGAGAGTAGATCCTTTGGTACTTTTAATATGCTGATTAAGAGAGTAATTCCAATTGGTTGGCGCTAAGAAAGCCTCTGTTACAATTAGTTAATGTTCCAGCGACAAAATGTATACTCGTAGTCAGGATTCATAGGCAAAGCGTCGTCTTGGTTATTCTAGGTAAGCTGGTAACAGCGCAAGCAAAGCGAACTTGAAGTGTCTATACACTCCTCTTAACGTTAGTGAGACCTTGAAAACCCCCACTTTTCTTCGCTCACAATTCTCGTTGGAAAAACTTTGGCTTCTAGTTTCCCTATTATGGAAAGTTGGATCGGCGGGCTGAGTATCTTGAGTATCATGAGTACATATACAAACATGAATTAAAGAATATATTGAGATGCAAAATGGAGGGGGTGCACAACAATTGCAGCAATATAATATTGTCAATAATTAGTTCGACCCACATTTGCCTCCTTTTGTATCTTAGACTTGAAAACTTCACAAATGTGCGTTGAGTCATTGGTTTTGTTCTCTTGGCTTTTTAAAACACACCCCGTATTATATTTTCGAGTTTTTAGCCGAAATCTAGATGGACAAGGGAGGAAGGACAACGTATTGTTGACGGAATCGAAATGATTTTCGAGGAACTCTTTTGATTTTGAATTCATTGCATTCAGAAGAAGCCCTTGAACTTCAAAAACATCTTTGTATACCATTACTAGCTAGCCATTTTATTTTATTTCCTTCCCGCGCTTTGTGTTTTTGACATAACATTTCTTTGTTATAACTTCCTTACAAATGTTGTTTGAGTTTCTAATATAATTTGTTGACAAGCCCATTACATAATGTATGCTTTCAGAAACACCCTTGACCGGAAAGTAAAGGGGGTGTGATGAAATTGGGTTCGTTTCTTTCAACTTCCAGTATAGATGCTTTTTTTTTCGACAACCGAATTAAAACATAAGGAACATTGCTATTGACAAGTCCAATATAATGTATGCTTTCAGAAATCCTCTTGAGCGAAAAATAGACTGAGAGGATGTGATGAAATTGGACTAACATTTCTTTCACTGTTATTTAATGCAGTGCTTAAGCTTAATATGATTTATTGACAATCCATTATAATGTATGTTTCCAGAAACACCCTTGCAATTGGAAGAATTGGATTACTTTCATCGAGTAACGATCCATTCGCAAGAGTTTTGCACGATTTCAATAAAAAGCGAAGAAAGGAAACACTTTAAAATAATTTCACCTGCGCTTTATTGCATAAAGTTACACACTGACATTTAGCAAACAAAGAACTCTGATATCTCTTGTTGAAATCAGTGTACATGTATTTTTGATGAACAATGTTTTCCAATACAACACAAGTGTGCTTTATTCCGTCCAGGTTACTCTTTGTGTACATTTTTCATGGTGCTTTTTCTTCCGATGAGTGAAAACTTTAAAACGTTAGTGATGCCTTGGAAATCCCCACTTTTCATTGCTCAAAATTATCTTTTCAAAAACTTTGGCTTAAGGTTTTCCTGTTTTGCCTGACTCGTTTCATTTGTCTCAGCTAAATCTTGCAAGAAGGCGTAGGCGGCTGTGGACAACCGGAAAGAGTATGTTGTGACATGGCGACAAAGATGAATGAAAGTATATCTTGAGACGCCAAATGGAGAGGGTGCACAACAATTGGAGAAATATATTTTTGTCACGGAAGCCGGCCATATCTCCCTCATTTTGCATCTCATACAACATGCTTTGTTTTTCTTGTATTTTAAACACACTTGATGATTTTCGATAAGGGAGGGGGACAACTAAACGCAGTGTTGACTGAATAGAAATCACTTCCAAGGTATTCTTTTGAATTTTGAATGCATCATATTCAGAAGCCCTTGAACTTCACAAAACATTTCAATTTGTATTAACCATTACTTGCTATTTCATTTAATTTCCTTCCTGTGCTTTGTGTTTTTGTCATAACAGTTTTTTCGTTATATAAATTTCTTACAATACTTGATTGACCTTTTAATATAACTTGTTGACAAACCTGATGCTCACTTTCAGAAACACCCTTGAGTGGAAAATAAAGAGGATGTGATGAGATTGGCCTCATTTCTTTATATGCTTTATTGACAAGTCCAATACAGTGTATGTTTTCAGAAGCACCCTTGGAAGAGGCGGATTACTTTCATCCAGTAACCATGTCTTCGCAATAGTTTTCCACGATTTCAATAAAAAGCGAAGAAAGGAAAATCAAAGTAATTTCATCAGCTTCACTTTGTAGTACTGTTACATGCACACTAAAATTTTGCAAACAATGAACTTTGTGTATTTTTAAAAAAAACATTTCTTCACTAGAACTCATTAGTGTGCTTTATTCCAGTCAGTTTACTTTTGTACGTATTTTGCTCCGAAACAAATACCCAATAACAGAAAATTACAATACAATCCGTAAAAGATGAAGAAAAAAGGTACTCAAAATGCATGTTTTGCCAGGAAGTTTGATGGCTTTCCATTTCCTATTACTATGGCTAATGTATTTTTCACAAATAGCACCACTACGCAGTATTATACCAGAGGAAAGCTTAGCTCAATATCTGAATTTCAATACCAAGGTCAGCCATCTCACACAGTATGTGAAACACCACCGCTGAAGACTGTTTCTCAATACATTCTGTTTACGGTACAGATTTTAAGCAGTCTGGATGTCAAGGCTCAGTATAAATGCCTAACACATTAGCCAGTCTAATGTAGTGTTTGCTTGTTTTGTAGTGTACATGTTATGTCTTGTTTTAGCTAGGATACTGCAAGACACATTCTCAGTCCCTACAACGTTTTTTGTGTCTCCTACCAACGGTCAAACGTAAAAAATACAATAATAATAACAAAACAAAATAAGAAGAATCAGTTTCCTTGAAAGCTGAAAGTTTCATTTTTTCAGTTTTTCTCGCCTAATGGTTCCAAAAACGTTTTTTTTTAAGTAAATTGTAAAATAATTTAGTAAAATCACGCACGCATTAACAAAAATATATTATCAGCTTTGAAATATCAACGTGAAACCATTATCTTTAACGGATGTTCCTTACTTTGTACGTTCGACAGCTTTTTGTACCTATTTTCAATCGCGTCGAGTTCAATTGTAGATCGATAACGATCAGACCTGCAGGACTCTTTAGCCAGTCACCTATCAAAGTAAACTGAATTATAATTCATTTATTGTTTGTGTGGTTATTCGCTTGGTTTATTGCTAGTTTTGCCGGTTTTTCTGTACGTTAAGGCTGAATTGGGCCTGAATGGAATAATTCCCACCTGCTTAAAACCCCGGATTAAATTTTGACTCACTAAAGGAAGCACCAAGACCCCTCAAAATTAATTAAAATCTCAGTTTGTTCTAAAAATGGAACTTTCGCTTTTATTGCAAATGTATTCAATTACTAGAAGACGTTTTTTTTTTTCGTTTCATATACAGCGTTCGATAATTGTCAACAACGTTCTTTGCCGGTTTTCAACATTCATTTGTTTCCTTGTTTGATATTTGGCGATATTGCCCTCTTGAAGTAAATTGGTCGAAATAAATCCGATATCGTAAATGTGAAATATGACATGTGTAGATGCCAAACCGTATTATAACTATGGTTGTACTTATCGAGCTTTCCTGAAGTTTAAGTTGTTTGTCAAAGTTGACAAAATATTGCATTCATAATAATATTGCTGACATCAATATGTGATTTTATTTGTACAGATGATAAAGTGGATTCTGGCTCTTATTATATGTTACTGAGTGGCAGTCATTGTATAAAACTCTTGACATTGAACGATCTGCAGTTTGCTGTCCTCGAACACAGAACGGAAATCTGGTGAGGAAATATTTGCCATGTGCTGCCGATAAACTAGCGAAATTCATTTAAGCCTCGTGACAGAGAATTTGAATTTACCTGTGAAGTACGGACAAACATACACGGGATGCAAATTTGCGGGAAACGTCTTGATATTCAGTATCGGATTACAGCGAGTCAGACAGGTCAAAAGAAGAAGAAAGGAAATTGAAACTTTTCTTTCAAGGTGATTTTCGTCTTCTTTCCCGGCCGTGCAACACTTTTGGGAAGCTTTAATTAAGAAAAATTTAGCAATTTAAAATGGTCGACAATTTTAATTCCAGCAACCAGACAGGTGAATCGATGGTCAATGTGGGATGCGTACCACATGTCGCAACGACCGCTGAAAAGATCGGCAAAGTTACCGCGTACATTTTGATATTCGTCGTTGCTTTTTCAGGGAATTTACTAGTGCTGTATGTGGTCCGTAAAAGCAAACATGTGCAAAGAAGCGTCAATTTTCTCATTTTAAACATGGTCGTGTCAGATTTGTTCATTCCAGTCTTTGTAATTCCAAGAAAAATCGTGGAAATTATAACAGACGCCGATGGGAAGTGGCTTTTAACAGGCTTGGCAGGGCAGATATCATGCAAGGCAGTCCTCTTCATACAAGATTTAGCCACTGCCGTCTCTCTTCAGACGGTTGTTCTAATAGCGTTTGAAAGACTTGTGGCTGTCGTATTTCCTCTTCGCGTTAAAATGGTCACATCTAGATTCCGTGTAGCATTGATCGTGTCAACGTGGATTGTTGGTGCCGCAATCCATGCGCCTTACTTCTACATGTTCAGAGTAATCGATAACGGCATCGGGGCGTATTGCGTACCATCATGGGAACCTGCGTTCGAGGAGCCAAAGACGAGCAAAATTTACGTCACGTTTCTCGTGATCTTTCTGATCCTGATTCCGTTTACTTTGTTGTCTTTGGTATACACTGTCATAATATGGACCCTGGTGAGAGAAAGAAACTCTTTGAGGCACGCCGCTCGAGGTGGAGCGTTCCGCGACAAAATGAACAGAAACGTGCTGAAGATGGCTTTGACCATTGTGGCCGTGTTCGCCATTTGCTGGGCGCCATTAAACATTTATAACTTTATTGTAATATTTGTTTGGAATTGGAATGTTCCGTCCTGCGTTTTAACCAGTTTCCGATTTGCTGCCCTCTTCCTTGCTTACACAAACACTGCCATCAATCCCTGCGTGTACTTTGCGTTTGTCGAACACTATCGTCGCACTCTGCGAAATGCCATTACTGGCTCAATCCTGCATACGAGCATTCGGAGTGCTGGAAGCAGGTTAAATGCACGCCGAGAAACGTTTGATCTGACGTCGATTTCTGGTGACAAAGCGTGCAGCTCAGAACCCAAGGCCGCAGAGATTCGGATGGTCTCATCCAGAAGATTAAGATACGAAAGTCAGGCCACGATCGCAGAGGAGGTGTTGTGATTATTTAGACTAGCTAATTGGAAAGAGGGAATTGTCAGGCTTTAAACATGTAGTACATACCATGCATTAAGTAAAGTAGTAACGAAGAGCTTCAGGTTTGAATGTCGCACTTAAAAAATTATCGGATTAAACAGCGAATATGTCTTCTAACAGGTGTTTGTTCTAAATTTAATTTCTTGAAATAAATACAGAGAACACATTCATGCTTAAATGGTCTATTTTCTCTTGTCAAATAAGTGAATTAACTAAGCCCCCTCCCCCCACCCCCCTTCCTTCCTCCCCCTCTCCCGCAATCAGGATGATGCAGAAAAAGTGAAAAGGCCTGGATAGTTTTATGATGCGATGCGATGATCAAAGCTTGTTTAAAGAGCGAAAAAGACAAATATATACACTTCAGTTTAGATCGCCATTTGCACATTCAAAAGTGCATGCATCTATTTTGCAGTGCAACGCCAACTAATTTGGGTCCAATTCTAAATGTTAATTACCAAATATCCGTTTAATTTTATTCTCTATTTCATCGACATTTAATTCCCTGTCTCTAAAAATATATATTACAATGGAAAACTCCTGGAACGTAACGATTTGCGGGAGGCCAAGTCCTAACGGTTTTTAATATTGAAACATTCAAACGTACTCATAAACATACCAGATCCGTCACCCATAACTGAAAAAGCCCCCGGAAAACAAAAATATTCTGATGGCTAAAAGAGCGAAATAGCAGAGAGTTAATCGAACGCGATTATGCGAAAAATGAATCGATACTGAGTGGTCCCAAGTAATGTCAGTCAGCGATGTCAATCAGTTTATTAGCACAAAGTTTACAGCAAGATTGAAATATGTCAATTTTTTAAAATCTTTCATTACTTTCAATGCATTCATGACCTTAGTGACTATGGCAAATATTTGCCCAAATTTCAGCGGAAATGAATTTTCGGGGAAATTTATTCACAAAAGAAACTATGTCTGTTGAAAGTGTTTTTCAGTTGGCTTATCGTGCTTGCACTGATTTCGTTCAGTGCACATATTGAATTCATAGCATGCTTGTTCTCAGAAAGAGTTATTTGTAGGCTGGAAAGGGTAGTGGAAAAACTCAGACAAGGGCTCGTCCATTGTCGTATTGTGCTCATGTTTCAAAGGAAACACAAAAACGTTGTTTTTTTCTGCAAAATTGTGGCCAACAAACCATGCCCGCAGCGCTTGTTTATTTATGGCCACTTCAACAGGCCAGAGAAAAAATTCCCGGATGTGTATCGACTATTATTGCATTTTAATGTGTTACAATAAATATTGCAACACAATGTAGCTGATAACTAAATCGCAAATGAATGAATGAATGAATGAATGAATGAATGAATGAATGAATGAATGAATGAATGAATGAATGAATGAATGAATGAATGAATGAATGAATGAATGAATGAATGAATGAATGAATGAATGAATGAATGAATGAATGAATGAATGAATGGATGAGTGAGTGAGTGAATGAGTGAGTGAGTGAGTGAGTGAGTGAGTGAGTGAACGAACGAACGAACGAACGAACGAAAGAAGGAACGAACAAACGAACGAACGAAAGATAACAAGATGTACGCGTTTTCGTCCCTCGCTTCGTTTTGTTTAGAAATGCTACTTCTTTTTAGTATGTGATGGACGCCTAAGTAACAAGCTGCAATGGTCTCTTATCTGTTAAATCTTTCATCCACAGTTCCTGTATCACTATGGTATTTATATAGTTCACTTTTCAAAACAAACAAACAAACAAACAAAAAATAACAACAATAATAACAAGGACAAACCACTCTAAAGTGAGTTGTATCTTCTGATTAATCTGTTTTTCCCTGTAGAATTAGAACTTTGCTATCCAATATTGATTGTATTAATCTGGTGTATTAAAAATCGGATTATTGGATAATGCATTTCGATAATCTTGATTGGCCTTAAGCCACTATCAACCATGTCCACAACGGCCATTAAATCGTCTTCTCGTCAATATTTCTGCAATGTTTCTTGGTTATTTTTAATAGAACGATTATTCTATTCAAGCTCGTTGCAGGTTATGCATCACCTCACATCAAAGCACGCTCGTGAAACTTTTTTTTAATTGTATCAATCGGTAGCTGGCGAAATGTTGGGTAAAGGCGAAGTTTGGGCGACGGAGACGCAGAACTAACAAGCAGTGAAGCAGGGAGGGGAATGGAGAAGAAGCGATTTTAATAGCATTTTGTCGTGGGCGACGCAGCTCTTTGTCCGGCTTATGCCGCTCATGGCGCAAAACCCCTATATTCGCGCGCCGGCAATACCACCAGCTACGCAGGATAACAGGTTTTAGTTAAAGAAACACGAAGACATTTACTCGTGACTCAATGCAAGGCTTGGATTTTTTTTTAATATTTTCAAAGCAGCCAGTTAACCGAAGCATTTACATTTGTTTTATTTATTACATGTATGCAAATAAGTAGATTCTAGTGTCTACTTAAAATGCTTTGACTGCTTTGCTTTGACATTACAATAAAACCTAGATTAGGAAATCTTACTTTCCTGCATTAATACTATTTATTGTTCTGCTAAAACGTTCACTGCCTGTATTCCTATTCCGAAATAGGGTCAATCGACCGCACCAAAAGTATTATACTACAACTTATTTTGGTCTCTGGGTAAAATCGTAAGGTTTGACCATTTAAATCAAAACTACTGAGCTTTTCTTTCCTGTGGTTCTCAGTTTATTATGCCGTGCATAGTAGCTCTGACGATTGAGCATGTGGATGACATCCTACTGACAGTGCACTTAATTCACCTAAGCGGATGTCGTGACCATTGGTTTCCATTAGAGCTCCCTGTTGTTCAGTGTTTTGAAAACGTATATTTACATGGTTTTGTTTTTAATCTCCTTTTTTCGGTAGTGGGTGTTGAGTTTCTCATTGATCCTGAATAACACAAAATTTTGTACTGATATTCGAACACTGAATGACGCGACTGAAGTAATTCAAGTTACATTTTTAATTAAATACTTGTATGGAAAATGACAGCTGTCAAATAAAAAGATAATATTTAAACAACAAATGGCGCCGGTATAGGAAGCGAACGAGATTGCAAATCATTTGACAATGCATATGTCAGTACAAGGAATTTGTACATTAAATATTTACAGAAGGTGCGCTCATCTGCGATTTCATAATTTATACTATTTTTTTAATACAGGAAAAACGCTTAAAGTTAACGTTTTTATTCCCTGAGCATCACACATATCTGTCTTACAGTGAAGGCCAATTCCTGTCAATGGGTCCTACCCTTTGATTTTGCCTATGCAAAGAAACGCGTTCCGGTGGTCAGTGCTGTTAATTACAGGATACTTCTAACTTTCAAACATTGGAACATTTGTGGCCATAACAATGAAAACTTTGAAATGAAATGTTTGGTATTGCTTACGTCTGTGTTTTCCTTCTTTGACCGAATTTCCAAAACGTAGTTACCTTTTTTTTATTATTCAGTGGGAGTTCAAAAGCTAAGCAAGAGTAGCCAAAGTAACGTTTTGCTCATCTTCCTTTGATGACGGACTCTGAACATTCCATGAATCGCTGCGCATTACATAAAAGCAAGAACAATCACATTTCTGCGAACAACAGCCAAATATACTCTTAAGACCTTGGCGGTAATTGCCGCTGAAAATGAAACAGATGCATGGATTTATGGCGCAATTTGCATAAGCCATAAACTTGGCGAGGAAGGAGAAGGCCTGTAAACTACAGCTTGTGGGACGCTTGTCCCACACAAAAAAATTCAAAAACGCGTAAACATTAAATGGTGCCCAGCATAATGCGAAACCTAAAACAATGGCAATTGCCATGTTGAGGACGTTCCTTTCCCTTTTTGCTCGTTTTTCCTGTTCTTTAGCATTCACTGATTCACCACCAGGCATCTTTTGAGATTTGAGCTTGAAAATGATGATAGAATAAACTATTGTCATCAGGGCGAAGGGTATGACGGCCAGAACAAGGAACAGGGACACGTAGTAATTTTCCAGTGAAGAGGACGGGCCAAATGCTTCATTCCACTGAAGCCTACAGACAGTTTTTCCTCTTATCACGATAATTTTACGGGCGAAGAAGTACGGGCAGTGTAAGGCCATAGCCACGATCCAAGTGGCCAAAATGAAGTAGGGGCAAAGTTTGGAGCTGACAAATGGACGACGGAACGGGAAAACAACAGCACCAAATCGATCGACGGCTATCAAGACCAGGCTCTGGATAGACACAGCAGTAGAGACATCTTGCAAGAAGTAAACCATTTTGCAGAGCGCCAGGCCAAGAGGACCATCTATGAGCCAATAACCAACGAACAAATCTGTGAGAATCCGTGGGAATGCAAAAATTGGGAGGATGAGGTCGGATATGGCCATGTTCACTATGAGATAGTTGATGGTTCTTCTCATGGACTTCGTCTTGAATACAATGGCTCCGATGAGAGAGTTCCCCGTTAGCGCAACAATGATGATTATCGCGTACGCAAAGGTCTTAGCCACTATTTCTGCAGTGGAGTTACCAGAACAGGACGCTACCGCTTGGGTACTGTTTGTTGTCGAACTGAGGTTTTCCATCTAGGCTACCGAGTTGTTTCTCACTTGTTTATTCAAAGAAATCACTTTTCTTTCACTTCTCGACGGTGGTGTTCAGTTCAAGTTGGAATCAATAATTGTGTGGCAAACTGTAACTACACGGGGTAACTATAAAGGATAGATGCTATTTGGCTGTCAATTCGTTTGTTGAAAAGAACAAATATTGGTTTCGCTGAATGCTAACAATTTCGAATTACAATTAAATCATATGTAAACCTACCACGAATGGCCGTTTTCCACTCAGAATGTTTTTCTTGAAAAGGTACTTTAAAAGCACAGATTCTTCTTTATCTCAACTGATGCATGCTTG
The DNA here is from genome assembly GCF_977016875.1 of Pavona decussata. Taxonomy (NCBI): domain Eukaryota; kingdom Metazoa; phylum Cnidaria; class Anthozoa; order Scleractinia; family Agariciidae; genus Pavona; species Pavona decussata. Next base: position 346,334 of record NW_028145536.1, on the reverse strand, counting down.
GTGTCAGTTAAAACTTTTTCCTTCACTGTGACGCAGTTTAGTTAGCAAAAAAGTAATTCCCATAATGACTTTTTTTGACCATTCTAATTACGTGCAAGTTTGAAATTGTATTTAGTCAAGTGTCATATCTCCTCTTTTAATTTGACAAGAACGTAAATCCTTTTGTCAAGCAAGTTTACCACAGAGCCGAATTAAAAATAGCACTTGCTATCCAAATCTGAAAGTTAAACATACGGGAACAATAACAATGTGTTTGAAAAAGTAATGCCTGGGCCACTGCATTGCTTTGGGTGTTGAGAATACCGGCAAAATATTTGCCCTAGCGAGTAAACACCTTAGCGACTCAATTTGTTCATCCTTTCATTCGGGTTATCTCAGATATTTCTTGACACAAGGTCTTCCTGAATAATTAATATCCGCTTTTTCATTACGAGTGGGAAAAGGGGAAGCAATTAAGTGACAGCAATCACGTTCAAAAGCCTTGGTGCAGATGGGACGATGTAATTTTAAGCTAATGACATTGCTTATTAATTATTAAAATCGCTCTGGTGCCAAAATAAATTCCTTAGTTAGAAGGTACTCTTTTGGCGATCAGCTCATCATAATTATGGTAACGTTGGTATTCTATTGAGGATTTATGTTAAAAGGCCAAAAAAAGGACATTTTGTATTCTGCTTTTATCAATTGGCGGGTAAAATTGCGTTAAAAAATTCCATTTTGCGGGGGCAAGATATTTTGTTTAGAATTTATAACACAGAGGGCAAAATTACTGAATGCTGATTGGTCGAAACAGAGAGCATTTTTTCTTAATTTTCTTTTCACCGAGCGCAAAATTACTTACTCCTGATTGGTCGACCAGCAAAAATACTTGCTTGTGATTGGCTGAAGACGCCATTTATACATTCTGTTGGTTTCCTCATTTTGTGCCGCGACAACAGTGACTTCTTTCAGGCTTTTTAGAATTTGACTTTTTAAGCCGCAGTGTTTGTGCCAAAAATAATTAGAAATCAAGTGCTACAGCTACAAAGGATCTTCTTTAAGGTGAACTTTCGTTTCTTGCAAGACACAGCAAGAGGTTATTTGTGTAAAATGTTAAAAACTTGATCGGATTTGTTTGGTTGAAAAACTGAAAACATTCATGGCCGCGACCAAGTGCTTTCACCATGCTACGGCTTCGATTCTTCCAACGAACGATAACCAAACAATAATAACAGTGCCCTTTTGATGGGAGGAAGGGGCAGATCTTAATTCAGTGCAAGAAATAACTCTGCAAGTTCCTTCTTTGGACCCACGGTTTGTTATTTTTATCGATCTGTGTTCGTGCTATTTTCAAGCGGTAGAGTAAGTGAATCAAAATGATTCAGTTGATGCCTAACATTTGGTTTAATTGTTGTTCGTTTGCCCATAAATTAAACTTGTATTTTCTCCTAATTGCATGTATATAACAATTAAACGTTTTTTGTTTTGTCTGTTTAGTACGCTAAGAAACAGATGTTTGTCAGGGCTGACTGTTTTCGAAGTTCCTCGATAATTTCAATTAAGAAAATTTTGCCCGCTATGTTATAATCACGTAATCGCAATGAGTCCTCGTAGAATAAGGGATTAATATCACTTGTATTTCCAAACTCAAATATAATTTTTTTAACTTTGAAAATACGCGTGAAAATTAAACCTTAATTCTACTCGGCCTCATGCGATTACATATACAAAATAGAATGGAATAAAATAAAAGCTTGGTCATGGAAGAAGGTAACGGCCACTCAGTTAAACCCATCACTTTCCACACACTGGTAGAATACTCTATTTAATGTCATTGTTTTACGGGGAGACCTACGTTATGACGGATCATTGAAAGGTTTACGCTAACATGGTCCTGCATACGTTTAAGGATCTAGGCCGGGTTGTTCGAAAGCCTATTGATTAACGCTAATGCGGTACGATTAAAAGTTAATCGAGATTTTCAACTTGCTCATTAAAGACGATTTTAAAGGGTCACTTTAATCGAATGGTAAAGAAAAGTCTAAGACAAAGCTGAGGGACAAAAATCTTTTGGACGAATCCTTACGGATAAGTAAATATACTTGAATCCATGTTTACGTTAACCCAGGATTAGCTTAATCGGGCTTTGAACAACTCGGCCCAGGATACTGAAAGAGTCGTGGTGAGCTAATCCTTCTCTGTGTTACACTTTGGAATAATCGTCGAACTTTGTAATACGTGTCACACTTTGTAATAAATCTTTTCGTACTTTGTGATAAAATTGTCTCACTTTGGATATCAGATAATCCCTTATAAAAAAGGTAAAAAAGTAAAATTTTAAGGAGTTTAAAGGAGCTAATAAAAAGGCAGCCACATAAACTAGCTAGCCTGCTGCCCCCGCACAATGACAGTGGGAGATGTAATTTTAGGACTAGGCGTATGTTTTCAATCCCGAATGTGAAAACAAAGAGGTTTAGAGACACTTTCATAATGCACTTTGCAATTAAACAACAATTGTAAATAAGAAATTAATACTAGTGTAGTGCCTGAGAAAAGCGCAGCCAGCTCCTGGAAATGTCACAATGATTGCAACAGTGACTGTCACCTCAGTGTTGGATTACATGTACCCAAGTCAGTCAGGGCTTCCCTCTGTGTCCCCGGCCATGTGGGGAGGGGTGGGGAGGTTATTTGATGTAACAAAACAAGCAGGCCATTTACCATGCCATAAATACTCATCTCCCTAAAACTTAAAATGGTCCTCAAGGAAATGTTGCTGGAAAAACTATTAACTCAGTTCGTCTGGTTGAATGGGGGTTGAACCGTCTAAACGAGGTTACAAAGCAATTCAATTACCATGAGACCAACTTGCTAAGCTGTATGACCCTAGACGTCGAACACTTTCATTCAACGACTCATGTCAAAAGTGACGTCATGTCCATGTTGCAGTATTGTCGCTTACTTGGAAACTGCGCTAAAGAGAATGTGAAGAGATTGTCAGCATGGAGTGTATTCTACTTTACTCATCCTCGAAGCTGGTATCCGCTGCCAGAAGGTTCGAACCAGTTTCAAGAAATGCCTACAATGAAACCTCTTCCTGCTCGTGAGCTGAGCTTAGATGGCTGCCAGAAGTTGACCGAATTTGCAAATGTTTACGGCAGAGCTGTCAGACAGAGGTCTGTGCGCCAGGAAACGACTATGGCGAAGGCAGGAACATTGCCATCTGCTTGTTATGAAACCAATCTGCCTGTTCAAAGAGTGATGCTGCGCCGCGATGGTATCCACGATGATTCAGACGCTCCACTTTAGCCGGTCGAATCAAATTCTGAAGATAGTAGTGGTGAAAGTCAGGACGAAGATGAAAACATTGAGTTTGACTCCGACGAAAGTGTAGAGAATGATGGCGTTGAGGATGACACAAGGACCAACAGCTATGATGAACCGCAGTTGGCTCCTGAAGCTCTTTCCTTATTGGACGCCGATCTAGGTTTGGAAGGACGATTCGTTTCAATGGGAGATTTGTACAATAGTTGACTGTCAGCAATGTGTCCAACCCATGCAACGGAGCAGCGACGATGAAAATGTCCCATCAAAAGCGTCTGTGAGCTACGACGGACGTTTTCATACTTTCTATGCAACTGTGTGGTGTAGTGGAAGTTGCCTGAAGACTTTCCAGTGAGAGACGCACAACCTGACTACGATGGAGTGTGAGCTCCACGACAAAACCACTGCTAACGTATACACAGATCCTTTTAACTGGCCTGTAATATTACAAAAAAAATGTTCACGACTGATCGACCAACCAACCAACCAACCACCAAAGTGAGCGAGGGAATTCATTTCACCACATAACGACTGAATTTAAAACAATTCAGTCTTAAAAACTAACCAAACCACAGGGAAGCATCGTGCTACCATCCGACCTCATCGCCTGAAAATGACTTGAAACATGCCCATTCTCGTCACAAGCGACTACATCGTGAGAATGATACTTAAGAACAGCGGCATTAGAGTGGGAAGTATTGTGAGGCCCTGAACACAAAAATAGCATCCAATGGTCTCCAATCTACACTGCTGGATCGGCTTGCTAGATCCCTGGCGCATATCAGAAGGCCTCCGTCCTGGGTTGAGATCATTCCATGGTAAAGGTAACGTAAATTTCACAAGCTTGTTTTGCCGTAAATCCATGTTAGAACGACTACATAAGAGCAGACAACACACGCAGCCCTAAAAACTTGTACTTTTACAATTCGTTATAAACATCTCGAGCAATCTTTGCGTTTGTGAACAGCCCATCAGACTTCAAAACCTTTTTGTTCGCTGGTTACTGAATGGAGTTATAGAAACAATTTGTTCTGTTCTTAAGATCTTGTGGTCTTTGTGAGGAGAAATACGATTATTGAGCTAACATACCGCAAAGAATTTGCTACGTGCTGTTCAAATATCGGTTATGAGGATAATCCTTCAACCTGTAGGGCGGTGTCGGTTTTTAGAAGAAAACGAAAGCGGTTTGCGGTTTCGAAGGAACAAAATATGGCGGTTTACGGAATGTACGACCGGCCCCTATAATAGATCCTTTATGTCTAGAGAACGACAAAATTATCAAAATGGCCATGTTTACGTTTTTTAGAAATTCTCACGGATCTGCATGCAACGGGAATAATCGTTGATATTACAAGAGTAAAATCTTTTCTCGGGCAAGAGCGAGCGTACCGCACTGAAGTATGCATGTACACTGCCATCTGACATGATCTCTCATGATGAAGACGGAGAAAAATTGCCTTTTTTTACGCCCGATGTTTAAAATACTTAAAGGTTTTTTGCTGCTCTCCCGCAGGCTTTCCAAAAGGGTACTTCACGTACAGATTGAATTACAATTTGGTAATGTGGGTTTAGTTTTTGTGTTAGCAGTAGGAAACCCAAGGACCGAGATAAAAGCATATCAATGATTTTAACCACGTTAATTCAGCTTTCAGCCGAGTGTTGCCATCACTGCGCAAGCCATGGCTCTGCTATGAGATAATTTATTTTAAAGCATTAAAATGTTTTAGATAGGACTATTGCTTTTAATAACCAAAGCCAGTTGCGCTAGTCCAAATGTCGAAAGGTTTCTAGAAATACGTTTCGTTTTCGCTAATAGCAGATCACTCCCTTGTTCTTTATTAATCGTAGAAAGATGCACCCTCGTACTTGACAAGACAAACCCTCCAGACAGGCTTTTCGACTTTAATGAAAACCTTAAAATACATTTAAAGATATCAAAATTAACTAGAAAGGTTTCAATGTATATTTGATGGCACCCTACTGTTAGAAATGCATGAAGCTTTTAAAGCCGATCAAATAAAGCCGTAATCGCTCCCAAAAACATTAGACGGTTCATGTAAAAGATTACATCTCGAATGCTACTATCAGAGTTTTTGTAAACAAATGCTTTTTTCTCGGTCCTTGGATTTCCTACTGCCAACACAAAAAGTAAACCCACATTACCCAATTGTAATTCATCTGTAGCCCAGTTTTTCGGACCATCACAAGATGCTCAGAACATTTGCGCAGTAGCAAAATGAGATACCGCCCCTAAAACAAATACTAAATGCGATAACGATTTACACCGTAAGAGGGTGGACTTATGAGGATTTACATCAAAAAGCTCTCACAATAATGGTTTGTTTCTTGGATTAAGTTATTCTCTAGAAAATATGTTTTAACATTTAATTGTTAGTTTTGAAATCGCGTCACGCGGTAAACTATATCTAAAGGTTTCCAGAGTATACAGCTATTTCAATTAACGTTGTCGGATCAAAGTATATTTAAACTGTACGACAAGACCTCAAGATTCTGTGGATTTTTTTTATGAATATGTTCATCAAAATCAGCTATGCCTCGTCCTTCTAGTGAAGATATACGATGGCGAGCCATTTGGATGAAAGAAATGTTAGGATATCAAGTGGATGAGGCGGCAGCCTCTTTAAAAATGTCTTTAATTAAGCTTTAAGCTTTGATCCGACAAAGTTAATTGTAAACAAAGTGTTTTTTTTTACTGGCAAGACAGTATGATCACAAATTATGTACACCCTTTGAATAAAGGGCGAAATAAAATTACATGCCATGCATATTGCTTTCTTGAAAAAGTTACAAGCAAAGTTAAGTAAAAAACATGGCTTGACACTGGGGCAGAAAACAAAAGGCACGCTGATAAGAAATGAGTTTACACCTCGCTATCATATTGACGGCTAAATTGTCTCTGTTTAACTCTAGAAACAAGCTGGTCTAATTCACTTTTAATGTCCGTTTTCAAAAGTGCATAAACCAAAGGATTAGCTGCTGAATTTATGATCAGGAGTAATGTAAGAATCTGACCATTTATCTCGGGCACATGACTAGAAAACATAATGAAAAGAATCAAATAGTTTATTCCTACATGACATCCCAAGAAAAATGTCACTATGGCAATTAGGAAGAGCGCTGCATTGTGCTTCTTACATCTTTTTGTTAAAACAGATTCTGTCGACGATGAGTTTCGTTGATCACCTAAATCAGTGGATTCTTCAAGTTTTGTCAAAATAGATCCCACTATTGATTCTTGTTTTGCCTTTGCCCGAGCGACAAACAAAATTCGGGCGACGCCATACAAAAGCAGTGTGCAAACTAATATGTCAAAAGCTGAGACTCCAGTTAGTCGCAAAATCTTCCAAGCCGTGAGCGAGTCAGTGGCGTACATTCCGAGGACAAGGTACAATGAAATTGATAAAGGAATAAACCACGCTAGCAAAATAACTATCCCCGTCCGCCTGGCGGTCATACTTGTTATGTACTTGAAAGGGTGAACGATGGCAGTGTAGCGATCCCACGTCAAAACACAAAGATTTGTGGCCGATGAGTGGAGAAAAAACCAGTAAAAGGCCATGTAAATCCTCAAGTTACAGGCTGTTGAGCCGAAACAAAGATATCCAGTGGGAAAAACGGCAACTCCGACCCCAAAGTCTGCTACTGCCAAGGAGAGGACGAGCCAATTCGCTGAGGAATGAAGTCTGCGCCGTTTGGCGATTAGGAAAACTAGAAAGCCGTTTCCCATGGCAGTTATGACAGAAAGAAACCAACCAAGCAAATTAAACCATGATTCCTTCATTGCAACTGGGATGCTTGGGATTTCAAGTCATCTGCGAATTTTTTTGTATCGATTTGAAACGACGGGAAGTTCCAGCCAGCAATTATTGGACGTCAGCTTGGCGATCGATGTGCTTTTAAGATCTGGTTTTGCTTAACGCTCACCACGAACACTGTGAAACTTTGAAAATTGGTCTGCCAGTTGATTATATTTTCCCAATTACTCTTACCCGCGGTAGCATCAGACGGCTTTAAATCCTCAAGCGAAAATAACTTTTTTAATGAGTTTTAAATTCAATAAGTCAACCTGTTATCGTCTCAACGTTAACTATGAATAATAATCATGCAACTGACGTAAATAGCAGAATATCCTCAGGGTAGTAAGTAACGAGTCATTCGTACATCGAAAATTAATGAGACTAAAAATGGCACTGAGTGGGTTAAACATAAGTCTTTGAATTCGTAAAAATAAACACTACGTAACAGGTACATTACAGCCTACGCACCGAAAAATATTATTCTCCTAATTTTGGCGAAGGTTTGCTGTGATGCAGTAGGAAATTGTCAAACCTGCCGCCCCTTTGTCTTGGTTACAAGTTGAAGAAATTAAAGTTATGCGGCTCAAAGCATAATTGTATTACCCAACCGATGCTAAACAATATGATTGGATAGAAGGAAATTTCACATTTGATTCCGTTCAGAAAAATGCAGTTTTTGCAGTTCAAAGCTCAAAATGGGTTGCAGTTCTCTTTCATTAAGCTACCCTAAAACGTTCAGACATGTATTGTTATTCTAATCCTCTTGTTCCATTAGCCGTAATTCATAATGAGGGCACCTGCTGTGTGATGTTTATGAAAAGAAACGTTTTGAAATTACGTATGTACATACAAAGTATTATTAATACCAAAGTTTTAAAGCAATAATGAAATTATATGCAGAATCACTATAACGGAGAATATTGAAAACGTGTGATTTTAAGGATATTTTAAATCAACACTTATTGTCGATTGTTCTTTGGGTATTTGTAATTCTTCTGCAACGAATTACAGCGCTTGCAGGCGTAGATATTTTTTGTGATGTAAAGTAAGACGTATAAATTTGTTTAAAATATTAGAGATTAAAGGTTTCAAAAGCTACCGATTCAATAGTCTTCTTCTATTTAAATAATTCTGTCTCTGGATTGTCTATGTGCCTAATTGCTTTCACCACGTCAACATTAATTATGGAACGGAGTCACCTTTGAGACAAAAATTATTTTTTGTCGCAGTGGATTTAATTAGTGTACCTCCAATTCGAGAGTACAGGGGCGGATCCAGGGGAGGTGAAATGGGTGAATTTTCACCCCCCTTTTTTTTGAGCCCCCTTCCTTTTTTTTTTCCTTATCCGTCAAATATTGAAATAATATTTGATTTCTCTAATTGAGGTGGAGAATGTGCATTAGCGATGACTGGTTCTACCAATCAATTTATTCATTTTGAGCCTGTTGAAATGGGGTTGACAGACCTACACGACTCCCGCTGTGTGCCCATTGTGTTGATAAAAGCCTTTATAATTTTTCTTTAATAAGCATGTCTTTAAGCAATTTCCCTTTTCTATAATAGATAAAGGGAGGTTCGTTGTATATCTCTCTTAGTAGCGGCTGGTTTTGTATTAAATGCCATTCAGTGTCCATTAGAATATTTTTCAAACATGGCAGTGATGGTTGAAATTGTGTCACGAAGGGTAGAATTTTCTTGTGCACTTTCTGTTTTTGTGTAAGAGCGTTCTTCCTTTCTGCGAAGTTAACTTCGGAGAGGATTTTGTCCACCAGGTTACTAGGATAAGCTCTCGATACCAGGCGTGTTTTAAAGTTTTTAACGTTTTCGTCAAACACTACTTTAGAAGCGTTTGTCCTCAGAAGTGCCTGCTGGGTGGCAGCTGTTGTAGTTTGTGTACTGAAATGTTTTAGTAGGTTTGTAATGTGTGCGCACGTCGAGAATCGATTCTTTCTCGAATCTCTGTCCCTTATAGACTGTTGTATCCAAGAATGTTGTTTCTTATTGTGAGACTTCAGCGGTAAACTTTATGGTAGGGTGGTACGAATTTGCTTGCTCAATGAATTTTCTATTTCTTCTTTGTTTGTATCCCACAAGTAAAATACATCGTCAATGAATCTTCTCCACATTAGTGGTTTGTGAACGCTCTGCCTTAAGATCTCATTTTCTATAGATGCCATAAAGATGTTGGCAAAAGCTACTGCCATTTTAGTGCCCATGGCAGTTCCGTGTGTTTGGAAGGAGTTCTCCTTCAGTATAAGTCTGAGCATTTCTCTGAGGAAATTTGTAGCTATAGGAGGGTTATTGGCATGAAAGTTCTCGTATGCGTTGCATACTATAGTGATTCTTTCAGTCCTCCTGTGGGATATTCGTGTAAAGGCTAGTGACATCCATTGAGACTAGAAAAGCGTTTCTAGGCACCCTAGTGCTTTCAATAAACCTTATGAAATGTGTCGTATCTTTTAGAAACGAGTCCTGTATTTGTGCTATTGGCTGAAGTAGTTTGTCTACGAATGATGATAGGCGTTCTGTTGGGCCATCACACTCAGATATGATAGGTCTTGACTTCCGATTAATGTCGGTTTGTGAATTTTTGTGAGGGTATAAAACACTGGGCTTCGAGGCGGATTTGGTGTTAAGTTAAACCATTTAACCGTCATTTCGTCTATGCACCCTGCTTGATGAAGGGCATTAATGAGGTGTTTAACTCTCTGGGATGTGTCTCTAACCATTGGTTCGTCTAGTGGCTGACAGTTATTTCTATCATCCAATTGTTTCTGTCCGTCATTGATTTTGTTTTCTCCGTTCATAACGACGGTTGTTCTGCCTTTATCTGCTTTTTTGAGAATAATTTCTTTGTTGTTAACGTTAATAAGCTCCTTGAGAGCTCTTCGCTGCACCATAGTTTATTGAGGGACTGGTTATGAAACTTGCCATGACAACAATGGTGCTGCAATTTATGTTGGACGGGCCGCGACCGTGCACAAGCCTTTGTTTTAATGTTTACACTACAGTTGAATATCTTAACAGGAACGTTTCTATTGGTCAGTAGTCCTACACATTTCAAAATCTATTGTGGTCTGTGCACGGTCAAGGCCAAAAATGTTAACAAAAACATATAACAAAAAAGTTTGTCAAGCTTCATAACCATTGCCTTTTATTAACTATGGCTGCACAGACCTCAAACACCTCAACCAGGCTTTGGCTCTATAAAAAATTACATTATTACAAAAATTCACCCCCCATTTCAAAATCCTGGATCCGCGCCTGGAGTAGTGTACAATATCACGGGGAAAAATGTTGCTCTCCGTCGACTCCTCTTTTCTTAAATTTGGTAAGACATCTTTTGCAGCGATATCAAACCCTCCCCTCCCCCATATTTGGTCCTGTTTTTTTCCCTTTCCTCTTCTCTCACTCTCATTGGTATACTGTAATATCAAATTTAATTTCGTTACAGCGAAGAGGTGAAAAATAGTGAATGCTCATTGGCTGAGGTAGAGGGTATTTCTTCTTTTTTCTTCGCCATCAAAGCAAAAATTTCTCGCATCTGATTTGTGTGTAAATTTTCCCTTACATCTGTAGACCACGTGCGATTGCACAAGCGAAATTTTGCCATTACAAAAAATTGAGTTGTAGTTATCTCGTGAGTACTGAACTTCGAAGCTTTCTACATAGTTAAAAGCTCATGTTTAGGGCAACTATAAAGACGTTTGCTCTTACATGGATCTGTAAGATGGCCGACTCTTACAGTCACACTATATTTTCTGGATTTCTAGATTTCTGATCTTTTTTTTACACGGAAATGTTTTGAGCAACGATCGGGTTTAGCTTGAGAGAGCAGTCAATCAGTTTTTTTTTTTAACTTCGCTTCTCTTTCCTTTACTTCCACTCTTACCATCCAAGAAGCGAAACTGAAATTTGATTCATATCGGTCACCAACTGGTAATTTAGTAATAAATTTTTGCCAAACTCAGTTATAGTTCACCGACCCGTGCAGAAGGCAAATAACAGAGGCAAATGTTCTTTCTTTTTCTTTCATCCTATCGCTCTGAAAATCGTGAAATTACAGCTGAATTACAGAAAGGGAAATCAAGGAGTGCCGGCAGCAACGCCAACGAAAACGTCACAGAAAATACAACTTCATTGTATTTGTGTCACTTCGCGGTTATTTCAACTCGTTCAAAACTTGTTCAAAAACGGCGAATTACCTAGGATCCAAATAGGCCTTATCACGGTTTTCGACGCCATTTTGACGAGTAGGCAAACAGGCTCAAAATAACAGTGTTTGTATGGAAATCCGATGTCAAATAATTTTCATAAAACATCGCTTCTGAAAAATTCATGAATTGGAAACTTTAGGCACTAGGGAAAGCATTTTAAGAAAAAAATTGGAGGGATGTAGCTGTGCCAGAAAGCGTCCAGTCGTGATTTGAACTTTCCATACATTTCCCTGTATTTTTTTTCCCGCGGGCTATTTTTAGAGCAGTTCACGGCTGGTTCGCTAACAGACAAATGTATGGAAAGTTCAAAACACGACTGGACGCTTTCTGGCACAGCTACATCCCTCCAATTGTTTTTTTCTTAAAATCCTTTTCCTAGTGCCAAAAGTTTCCAATTCATGAATTTTTCAGAAGCGATGTTTTATGAAAATTATTTGACATCGGATTTCCATACAAACACTGTTATTTCGAGCCTGTTTGCCTACTCGTGGAAATGGCATTGAAAACCGTGATAAGGCCTATTGGCAACAGTGGCGTTGTTGGTGCCGCCGTCGTTGCTAAAGGTGAGTCCATACAGTTATTTGACGCGCGGCGACTATTGTAGGTACTAAAATGGCGCGAGCGCAAGCAGTTTTCTAACTGATACGGGAATTTTGGCGCGAAACAAGGCCAGTTTAAGACTGAAAAGTGAGGCTATTTTAGCGAGTTTCCCACATTTGTCAAATTTCGCTTCGGTGAGTTAGAACAATAGGAAGTAGCTATAGTTAGACCCTATCAAGTGTGTTGGTAAAACGAGAACGCAGGTCTTGGCATGCTTATTTGGTTTAGTAGCGATCGCGTGAGGCGATTTAATAACATGTTAATTGGATATTTTTTTGTTCGATAAGCATTTCACGGACAATGTAATTTATTCTTATTACCTTAAGTATTTCAATTTTATTTAAAATAGCCACCAAGCGCCCTCCAATTTAAAGAAATTATTTACAAGGTGTTGTGTTTAACACTAGAAAACGTGCCTAGTCTTTTTACATTTCAGTTTCCCAAATTTCTAAATAAATTACGTTTGCTCAAGAAGGTACTTATTTCCACGTTTGCATATCAAAGCTAGTGCATAAAAGGATATTTCTTTTTTTGCCCAAGCATAGTTAGGAAAGCAATCGAAAGACAATTGTATTTCGATTTGCAAAAGCTACTTAGCCAGTTAGTTTGCTGTGACATTAATTGTCAGCCTAACAAAAATAATAAAATTGATTACAGCATTGCATTGACATTATAACTGCGGGGCGTGCAAACAAAAATAGTTTCAAGTTTGCCAAGCAAAACACCTGTCAAAATTCAATGTTAAGACAAATTGTAATTGTACCAAGTGAAATGAAGTGATAAAGTGCTGTGATGGTTGAAAAGACTCTTGAAGGTTGTCCTGTAGAAGGAACAGTGGAATATCAAGAATCAAATAAAAACTTTCTTCACCTCGATGTGAGATTTGCACTTAAAACGTCATTAATGGCTAATATCAAGTAGTCGGCTCTAACCGACTGAGCTAGTGGAAGTCAGATGGGAAAAGATCGTGATAATTAACGTATTTTAACCCGCCAATGAAGAAATCACGAGTCTGTGTAGTCTCTTAGGAGGCGATCACATGCGCTGGGCTGGCTTGGTTGGCCGAGATGAGTATCAGCCTGGTATTACATGAGGCAAATTAAACCAGCCTGGCAAGTGGCTAAATTTAGACTTTTCCTGTGAAAAATAGCACCAAAAACGAGAATGGGTCGTCATTTTTCCAAATTAATTTTCACCTCCTTAAGTTCCATATAAAGTAAAATCAGTATCAACTTTTTTAGTCAGTTTTTTGTTTTTTGCAGTGCGGAATGTTGACGTGGAAAGTTGCTGGCCTGGTTAGCTCGGTGAATGCAGTTGCGTGGAACATTCTCAGCTAGCCGGACTTGCTCGGTTGGATTGTAATCGCAATGTTGATTTGTGCCGGGATTTTGAAAAACTGAGCCAGCCCGGCTCATAATAGGCGATAGACCTTCAAACCAGTCCTGCCCGAGCCATTCTAAGTTGCTTCAACTGAAGACAATATTAAAAAAACTCGTCTTCATTTTAAGACGTCTAATTCAACTTCATGGAAACCTAAACGAAATCATTTGCCACTGCTTGTAAGAACGAATCAATCACATGTGGATGAAAATGTATCCTAATTTCCGAATTTTAAAGTTCAGCATGGCGGTAGCTCGACGTCAGCTAGAAACCAAGGCACGTTCCTGCCGACAGAACTGGTTGCGCTACAATGGACACGAATTGGTTCAAACGTTCTGACAAAACAGAATTTACTTCAAACAATTTAGTTCGTCAGGATCAAGGCTGTACGTAATATTAAGAACCAAGTGTTATTTTCAAATCAACATACCCTTCCCCCAAATTGAAGAAGCCCTTAAACCGTAATTAAAAGGCTTAATTGCTGATAATTCGATTAATCAGTTACGTGTTTTTAGCCGTGGGATATATAAATAACATAACTACTGTACATTCCAGAGACACGTCTTCAAAAGGCACCGTCTGGTAGGTAAAGTCCGATATAACAGTGTCCAATACTCGTTCCAATACTCAAGTCGGCTATTCTGAGTCAAGGTTAATGGTCAAAATATTCGGCTACGGTCCATCGATAAGGTTACAAGGTGAATTACAGCTGATAATATAATCCGGAAAAAGTAGCATAGAAATCACTGCCCGAACAGGTAAGACAAGTTAATAGGTAAGTACTTTTTTTGTACATTCGCTCAACTATGAAATGAGTTATCATATTAGCATATTTTATATCTTTGGCGCGCTATTAATGACCAGTCATAAAGACGTCTTTATTATCTATTGAATCCCAAAACAGGAAACAATATAATATTGAACGATAAAAAGCTTTGCAATGTAAGAATCAAACGCAATATCCGAGACACTGTCAAAAAAGCAGCAGAATTAAGGGTTCAACGTCGACGTTGCCGGAAAGATTCAATCTGAATGCCACAAGAGGCCTCAACGTAAAACACTTCAAAACACACAATCGAAGAGGACGAAAATATAGCCGTGTGATTATCGTAAGCGTGAATTCCTGTCGACATATTACCTCAACAGGAAACGTCTGTAACTCTTATTTTTGGCTACAGGTACTGGAATAGTCAAGGCCCTTCCTTCCCTTGAAAAATACTTCCATCACGCTGATAAATAGCGTTGGGAAACGGTTGACTTGGCAGCCGTTGGGAAACGGTTGATCTTGCAATGGAAGTGTGGTTCAATTTTCTTGGTTGGTTACTTTCCATCTTAACGGTTCTAGGAAACGGTTTTGTAGTTGTTTTCATCACTAGAAGACGCCGTCTACATTCCTCAGCCAATTGGTTTGTCCTATCATTGGCAGTGGCCGACTGTGCAGTGGGAATTATTGTTTTTCCCATTGGATATTTATGCAGCAGCACAACAACCTGCGATTCGAACGTGTACATGGCCTTTTTCTGGTTCTTCCTTCACTCATCAGCGACCAATCTTTGTGCTTTGACCTGGAATCGCTACACCGCCATCGTTCACCCATACAGGTACATAACCTGCATGTCCTCCAGACGCCCTGGGTTAATAATTTTGATAGCCTGGTTCATTCCTTTGGTGATTTCATTATCCATGGCCCTGGGAATGTATATCACAAATTCGCTCACTGTTTGGAAAATTCTGCGGCTTATTGGAGTCTCAGCGTTTGACATATTAGCCTGCGTGCTACTTACATATGGCGTGGTTCGCATCCTTTATGTCGCCTGGAAAAAAGCAAAGGAAGATTCTGCAATGGAAATTGCCAGAAGACGTTTTGATTCTCTAGAACTACAAGAAAAACAAAACCAGATCTCGTCCACGGAATCTGTCCTTCCTTGCAGACGCAAAAAGCATAGTACGGCACTCTTCCTAATCGCTATAGCGACGTTTTTCTTGATATGTCATGTCGGCATAAACTATTTAGTCTTAAGGATTGCCTTTACCCACGACGAATCTATGGTCGCAAGCAGGATTCTTACTTTTCTTCTCATTACAAATTCGGCAGGGAATCCCTTGGTTTACGCTTTGTTGAAGCCCGACATTAAAAATGAATTGAAAAAGCTTTTTCGTAAACAAAAAAGAACAAATATTAAAAGCAATATTCGCGACGACTTGACACGGGTGATTTGAAGCGTATCGGTCTATCAAGAACTGACCAAACTAATGCTGTTTACGTGATATTTACATTTTACTTAGTTTCGTTTAGGTATCTTCTATCAACGGTAGATTATATAAGTCTTCATTTCTTACTTATTATTGTTGGTACTTAATTTCCCAATGCCTGAGCCATATTTAGCAAGATTAAAATCTTCGCAATTTTAGAGGAAAAGTAAAGAAGTGAGTAAATGTTAGGTGCACTGAATTGTACACCAAGGCCTTCGCTCAACATAAAAGTTCCATAAGAAAATTGAAGAGCCTTAACCAGGATTTATGATAATTAAAATGCAGTAAAAGTTCACTTCGCCCCTCAGTGAAAAGGAAAGTTCGTTTCGAGTACTTTACGATGGATTGACTCGCTGCTATGTACTCGGGGTAATTAGTAATGCTTTAATAAACACCGCAAATGAAACCATTCTCTTGCACATTCGTTTCTTTCGCAAGCAAAAGAAGACATTTTACGATCAAAATTAGTAAAGCTATACCAAACCACTACTAGCTAGGAATACTTCAAGCAGTGCCCGGTTTTATTTAAGACATTCAGCCCCCTTAAAAGATTTGTGGAGAAAACAGTATCTTTCACGCCATTCCGTAAAGAAGATAAGAACAAACTATTTGATTTGCAAATTAAAACAATTTTCTCTGCAAGTGTAAATAAAGATATATCAAAAAAACATAAATAATGGCTCCTCAACCGTCTTGTGTCTAAAGCACACACGAGGTTGACGAAAGCACTCAAGAAGCCAAGAAAAAACACACAACTGAGACTGCGTGTTTTTTGCTTCACTTCTCGTATGTTCTCGTTACTTCCCCGCGTGTTTTATAAGACCACAATTTCATATTACTTTGTCATTAGATGTCAATGCGTATTTAGGGCGCTTTCCCTTACCGAATCCCAGAAGGGATCGTTTTGAGTCGCCGCCCTGTACGAGATCATGATAACTCGACGATGCGGGACTTCGCAGCAAAATTAACTACTTCTCTCGTGATGAGACTAGCGTGAAGAACAATCAAGAAAATTATACGCCACGAATGCTTTCTCCTTTATTATTATGGAGAGGTGTAGGTACTTAGCATCATGAAAACTGCAATGCGCGCCATCACCACTTCTCACAATTTAGTTAAATTCTTCAAGTCGTAATGGACTCAACGAATCTGAAATCTGAGAAATCTTCTCTCGTGAGACTAGCGTGAAGAATAGCCTCCGAATTCAGCCGCTTCCCATTCGCTCCCGGCCCCCGAGATGCGTTTTGGCTACGTGAAGAACGATAAAGAAAATTATACGCCACAAATGCTTCCTTCTTTATTATTATGGAGAGGTATGAGTACTTAGCATCATGAAAACTGCAATGCGCGCAATCACCACTTCACAATTTAGTAAAATTCTTCAAGTCGAAATGGACTCAACGAATCTGAAATCTGAGACGCTCCGCAGTAGCACATTCAATCCTTGCTCACAGGGGCCCTGGCAGCCCTGGCATCAATTATGAAAAAAAAAAAAAAAAAAAAAAAAAAAGGCATAGCAAAGGATTGATTCCCTTTGTTTTAGTTTGAATGCAATTGAATATGAATATATTTCATGTCTATTCTGCGAGTCGCGGCCATTTTCAATAATTTAGGATCGGTCGGCGTATATCAAGAGGAATGGGAACAAGCTGTAAGTTTCGGAAATCATTGGAAAATTTCCGACATGCACGGAGAATGTATAATAAAATGGCAAGAGATGAAACTCCTGGGTGGTTTCCGTCTGATGTCTGCCACTATCAGGGCTATCGGGGGTAACGGAAGTAAATTGAAAAATTAAAGTTAACCGTCAGTTATACTACTGGCAGGATAAAGCAAAATGTTCGTTATCTCTCTTCAAACGGGAATGTCTTAACGTTTTACATACAATTACGACTCTATTTCAGCGCTATAAATACAACTCACTGTAGGTATAAACATTTCGGCGAGAAGTTAGCATCACGTTCTCCACAAAACCTTGAATCTGGACATGTATTTGGCCATTTCACGTTGTTGTTTTGCCGAGGACGGCAAGGAAAAGTACCAAAATTTAAAACGCACGTGCAAAGCCATTGTTTTTGCTCGTTAAGGCCATTTTTTTGTGGCGTTCTCGTTACCGTTGCCGTCCTCGTTTCTTAAACTCCTTAATTGCCTTAAGTGAATCAACCCGCAAATCCAAAATTCACTTCTAGTCAAGAATGGACGGTTAAAAAAACAGTACAGAAAATTAATATAGCAGATGGACAATAATTCAATAATTGAAAGGCTGTTTGGTGATTTTTTTAATTAACTGTTTTCAGTAATGATAAATTCATACATACAGCGATGTTTTACGCTACGTTTCAATGTGCCAACGAGAGGCCATTGAGGGCTCGAGAGCCGTTTACGGGATCACCTGCACTGTAAATTACTCGGCTACAATGTGAAGCGTTCTTTATTTTTGCATGAAACCATAGACGTCTAGGTTATGGCTCATTCCCTTAAAAAGTACTGCTCTTTTTTGTATTAATAAACATGTTAGAGAAATGAGACTATAGCTACCTCTCAGTATAAATCAAGTTATAATCCCACCAAAAAATTGCGCGGAAAAACGATCAATGCGGCATTCGATTCTTAACACAGTTGTCCAGGCTCTTTCTCGACTTACGAAACCCACACTGACAGTGAAATACGATGTAATATCTTGCGTACTTTCCTCTGCTTATATGGAAAAATGTTTGAAATGTATGACAGAAGAAGGATAATATATGGTACAGATTACTACAGAATAATAATAAGTTAATAAGTTATAAATCTGACTGGCACACAACTCAATGTCTGATCAGGGTGATGTATAATCTTATTCTTACTGACCAGGCTTTCATTATATAAGAAGCGTCTACGATGTTTATTATCATCATCATCATCATCAACATTGTTATTATTATTATTATTATTATTATTATTATTATTATTATTATTATTATTATTATTATTTTATTTTATTTTTGTCATTTTTGTTATTTTATAATTTATTTTTTTATTTGTAGGAACCTTTTATGCAAGAGCAAACACCGTGCGAGAAATAGAGGCCATTAATAAGATTTGCCAGGGCGTACCTGTCTTTAACACATGACTGGAATATCAAATTTGCGGTTCCCGATAGTGACAAAAATGTCTAGAAAATCATTGCCAAAATACAAAGGTCCAATATTTATGGGAAAAAAAAACAGAAAACAAAAAACTCTTTATTATTCCTCTGATATTTACGGGTCGTTATAAAGATTTAAAGTTTTCCTGTTGCTTACGCAGGAGGGGGGGGGGGGGGGGGGGTACGGTTTAAAATGCTGCGATTTTGTACATTCTCAGCATTTTATCATAATTTTGTATTTGTTGGAACTTCCACGTTGGAATCGGAGTCGCACTTCAGTGGTTTTATCCGACTGGTCCGGTCGAATTTAACTGCGTGTAGAACTTAATTTAAATTAGGCGGATTTAATTTATCAAAACGCCGAGGTTATCAAGTGCCGATTTCTAATAATTAGATTCGGTACTTGAGACAAACTCTGGGTGACAGACTGGGCAGTTCCCGAAATTCAAATTATATTGCCAAGAGCGGTGGTATAAAAACTAGATATCGGCAGTATACCGCATGTGATATATTGTAGTTTGTAGAGAGCAATGTTCAGTGAATTGCAAAGTTGTTTGGGTCAAAATGGCATAAATGTGGCTTTCGAGTCTAAAAAAAATGCATTTCGAAACAACGCATTTCGAGTTTAAAAATGCAGGCGAAACAAGAATAATCGCCTGTACCCCTCGCCTAACGGAATAAAACCGGAGAATACGTAAACCCGCACATCAAGAACCCAACGGTCAACAGACAGCTCTGAGACAAAAACAAGTCCAAGGCGGACCGGTAATGGTTATAATTTAAAATTATTGCTATTTTATTTTGGTCATTTGCGAATGTATTCAATTGAATTTATTGTTTGAGAATTTTTATACGTATTTTTTTTCTTTAAACATGCAATTTTCTTTCACAGCAGTTTTCAAAATGCATGATACGGTAGTGATACGGACCTTTGGGAGCTTTTAGCAATAACTTCGCCGCTTTGGATCGTTGAAGTGAAAATCATATGTTTAATATTAACGGACGGTTATAAATTAAATGTAGTGAAATGTTATGATGTGTGTATGTCTCTTCGAATAGACCGTATTCGTATTCTCGGTATTGAACTGGAATTAGCTTGCACACGAGGCTTATGCGGGGAAATCTTCAGTGAATCTTTTCACATGCAAATAGTTTCTGATATATTCCCCCGCAAGAGCCTCCATTGCAAGCTCAATCCAGTTCAATACCGAGAATACGAATATGGTCTATTGGCTTCGATTTTATGAGCTTAAATTTGACACTTTCTGTAGTACGTGATACTTGTAAGTGGGAGATGTTTCTTCCTCAGCAAACTGGTGTAGCACAAAGCGTTTACACTTAATACTTCAGCGTAGAAATTATAGCAAGCAGTGAAAGCCATTAAGTTCGGAATGAATATACACCGAATTCATAATGGCGGACGGCTCGGGAAAGCCTCGGTACGAGAACATGAAAACGAGGCGGATGAGGATAGGAAATAATTTCAACATGGCGACGCCTCGTGCGGACACGACTACTATTCCAATTATACTCACGGAAAATGATATTCCCGGAGCGAGTCTTGAGGGAAGGAAACCTGCGGAATTGAAAAAAGCTGATCTTTTGTTTTGGCTGCGATGCAGAGGTGACTCTTGCAAAGGGTTAAACTTGAAAGCGACGCTCGTTAAGCGGTATGTGTACAGCGATCGATAATGTAAACATTATAATTTCATGTTTTCAGATGTTTTGTAAGTCCCAGCTACATGCAATGCTGCAGGTTTCGTTTTATTTAATACACGGCTTCCTACAAGGTATTACTGAAATAAATTTTAAGTATAGATTAGAAGGATGTGTTTTTTTTGTGTCTTTTAGAGTCGAGGAGTACATTGCAAGTGGCAGGGACAAATTTATAGTTGACCCAGATCCAAACCAAATTTATACTAAACGCAAGGCTAGGGAATGTTCTGTTTCGCTTCCTGGTCCTTCTTCTCAGAATGACGCGGCTCCCCGAATTAAATACCCAACTTCTGGCTGGGGGAAAGCTCTAGAGAAATTGCCACTTTTCACAAAGGCAGAAATGAAAAAACATGTAGAAAATTCTGGTAAAAGAATTGGAAATGCTGAACACCACTCTGTCCCAACAAGCCTTAAACGTGCAAAAACATTTCTCCAAGATGAATATTTGAAAGAAATTGAAGCAGCTGATGATCAAGATTATTTCTATTTTAAATGCAAATGCTATCACAGCTACAAGAAACATGAAGCACCTCACACAATACAGGTAGCTCTTTGCATCATATCTGGCCAAGTGATAGATGCCACTTGTACATGTGCTTCGGGCAAAGTGGGTTATTGTAATCACACATTAGCCCTCATGTTAAAGATTTGTAAATATTCATTGTTTGGAAGCAAAACAACTGAAGACCTCCAGGATGAATGTGATGAAAATCCATCGTTAGCATGCACCTCAAAGTTACAAAGTTGGCACAAGAGAGGTCGGGGTGATTCAATCCATCCACAACCTGTTATGGATGTCATAGTGACAAAAGTTAAGCCTGATGATGAGAAGTCTGCCAAAGGCATTAGATGCCAGCTTTATGAGGCCCGCAAAATACCCCAACACAACATTGAAGCAGAAGAAAAATTTAAAAGAGCTATAGCTTCAATTAATCCCAAAATGGGAATTGGTACTCTTCTCTCAAATCCAGTCAGTGAAATGGTTCAAACAAAGTTTGGTAGCAGTCCTGTGGGCTCTACAAACAGCTATCAGTTGTCGTATACGGAGGCCAACTTTCGGGTGAATATCAATATCAATAGTGTTCCCAGACTTCCTAATTCAAATGTAGACATAGCTAGCTACCCACGTTTTCCCATGAAAGACTCTATACCTAGAGCCTACCCAGACACTGTTTCCAGGGAAGAGAGAACATTTTTAACTTCACTAGAAGTAGATGAAAACCAAATCAATGATATTGAATTGGAAACAAGAGATCAGGCAAGCAGTGAAAAATGGAAGGAACATAGGAAGTTCAGATTCACAGCCTCAAGGTTTCATTTGATATCAAGGAGGCAACGAAATCATGAATCTTTTGCCAAGGACTTGATGAATCCAAAGGAGTTCACTAGTAGGCACACTTCTCATGGGAAAAGATATGAAGGAACTGCTATTCATGAATATCAAAAGTTCATGAATGCAAGAAAAACACCAGTAGTAGTGCTCAAGTGTGGGCTTGTAATTTCAAACCAAATGCCAGTGCTTGCAGCCACCCCTGATGGGAAAGTTGTTGACTTTGGATGCAGTCAACCTTTTGGAATCTTAGAAGTTAAGTGTCCATCAACAAAATCTGCTGTCACCCCACTGGAAGCTTGTTCTGATCCCACATTTTTCTGTAGACAAGTAGGTGATCAATGTTGTTTGAAGACTGAGCATGAATATTATGCTCAAGTTCAAGGCCAGTTGGCAATAACTGGTGCTGCTTGGTGTGATTTTATTGTCTACACGTTCAAAGGGATGTCAATTGAAAGAATAACATTTGATCAGCAGTTTTGGGACAATTTGAGTCAGAAACTAGAGGCATATTATTTCCAGCATTTCATTTCTTTTGCTGCTTCAGAGTACAGAACTCTACAGCATGGATCAAGTCCTACAAGGTCTTAAGTGCTAATAGTGTGGACTAATTACCCACCTTTATATTGCTAATATTGATTATTCAGTCATGCTAGTCATAAGTGAAGGCCTTAACACTGACTAAATGAAATTGGCCATGTTGTGTAACAGCATTTTCATTTTTATTAACTTAGGATTTATTATCATACAATTGTGTACAATGCTATGAGATAAAGGGAGGCATGGTGGCCTAACAGTTAGCACCTCAGACTCTTGAGCAGGTCATTGGTTTAATCCTGTCCTCTTACCTTATGAGATAATAGGGTCTTGAAGGTTACACAAATGTGCACATACAGTCCACATCTGGTTAGCTATATCAATTAGACTTAAAGGAATTACACTTTCCCAGATGCGGAAGTTCTTGATTTTGTTGATTGCCCTCTCAACATGAATTCTTAAAGATGCAATTTCTTGGGTTTTCACCACATCTGAAGCAGGCATCTGGGCAGAGCTACCCAAAAATGGGGGAATGTTTAATGAAACATCAACTGGAAGAAGATCCTGGATAGTAAAACCTTTGTCAGCCATGACAGAATCATTGGCATCAAAAGGAAGGTCCAGAAATCCACTTCTCATTGTTATTTCTCTGTCAGATATACTGCCAGTGTACAGTTCACTTATAAATGTAATGTGTCCAGCAGGTGAAATGCCAATCAGTCCTTTAAGTGTTGTGTGGTTCTTGTAGGAGCTAAACAGCTCACTGTTTAGGAGAAGACTGCTTGGCATTTGGCACTTGACTTCAGTACAATCTATAATGACTCTTGTATGTGGGTACTTGCTCTTGAAGTCATGAGGCATGTGATCATCCACCACTTTTCGAGATGGCCATATGTTCAACTGTCCCAACTTTAAATACATAAAATTTATCCATGAAATTATAATTCTGCTGACAGTTGATTGAGAAATGTTAAATAAATGCCCTAAATGGCGTTCAGCGAAGCCCTGCCTTAGCCTACACATTACCAGGAAAAACTCCTCTTTAGCAGGCAATGTTCTGGGCCTCCCTGGCCCAACACCAAGTTCGGGTTCCCTTTCGTAATACTCAGGATCAACGTCCTTGGGAACAGAACGCCAAAATCTGATATTTTCTGCATTTTCACCCGAATTCAAGAAGGTGAATGTTGCCATGAAAACGTCATACGATGGAAATCCTGTATAAAATGCAATATCCTCTTCAGAAATAAAGTTATTCAATGTAAACATTCTGTTTTCCAAGTTTTCACACTTCTCCGAAAGTTTGAATGCGTGATTCCTAAGTTTCTCCACCTCAGCTTCGAGTTTTACTTTACTTGCCCTAGTTTCCTCGAGCAACTTTTCTGTTTCAGCCAGCTTTCTCTGTAGATCTTGGTAAGATAGCTGGTTGCTACCCACGTTGCTACTGTCAACATTTATAGGGCTATCTGACCTTTCCTCACAAGTCGCCGCTACCGAGTCATTTTCTACGGAAAAAGTGTAATCGTTCGCTGCATTCACATTCATACTCACAGTTTCTGAGGACGGACCTGAAACAGCACTCATGTTAAGCGATGTCCTAGCTTTGACAGCACGAATTGAAGGGGAAGCTCTGATCTTTGGCGGCGGTCTCTTTCGAGGTGAACTCCTTTTCCATGCAAAAACGGAAGGAACTGCCCCGTCAACATAACTCAGTCGTCCAATGCCTAAACTCTTTTTGAGGTGTTCTCGTTTAAAATGTAGAGAACACACTTTTGTAGCATCTGTGATGGTGAAATGTTTGCCCGTGTCTCTTCGAATCGCGTGCAGCCACTGATCCCGCGCAGGCTGATCGGTCGGAAGATTAAAAAATCCAACTTTTTCCCCATTTGGCCCAGTTGAACCTTTTTGATTGCAAAGTGGAACACAGCAATACCGATTCTGTGGCGATTTTGCTTTAGCCATGGCGGTACAATCGCGAAATAAATTACACTACACGTTCTCCTGTAAAGATTTGTTTTGTTTTGCAAATTTCCTATCCTCATCCGCCTCGTTTTCATGTTCTCGTACCGAGGCTTCCCCGAGCCGTCCGCCATTATGAATTCGGTGTATAAGGTACTCACAGTGTTTCTCGCTTGCATTTCCAGTCCGCTTCTCCGTTCCAGTTCAATACACAAGGGCAAAGGTCATGCTACTATTATGTACGTGAATCAAGGGTAAACACTTACGTAAAACAGCAATACGCTTGAATAAAACCCCAAAATGTGTCGCTTCTCGATTCTCCTTGCAAGACAACGGCGAATCACGCAGTGTAAAGCGGCAAAGCGTGCATCACCTCGTGCCCAGATCTAACGCGTCCGTGCACGAAAGGTATGCGAAAATATTAAGAAAATAAAAACAAAACAACATTTGTCGGTCTGTCTGCCATTCATAGCATGCGCCATGCATTTCACTTTTCTGTTTGTTCAGAATGAACACAATTTTACTAATATAGAATAATACTAATAATTTTTCAAAACCCCGAAGTAGAGTGGTCTGTCGCAACCAGTCACGTGGCTTGTAGAAACTTGGTGGACTCACAAATTGTTACAATCTGCTTGTTCGGAAAAGATCACTTCCTTTGGACTACAAAACCGAAAACTTCAAGAAATCAACGACGCTGATGACTGCAAAATCCACCGTATCAAAAAAGATGGCGAGTTGTATAATTATCCATAATTCGTAGCGCTCATAAAAAGGAGCACATAAAAGTTAAAAAAACTCCAACCTAGTATT
Source organism: Pavona decussata (assembly GCF_977016875.1). Classification (NCBI taxonomy): domain Eukaryota; kingdom Metazoa; phylum Cnidaria; class Anthozoa; order Scleractinia; family Agariciidae; genus Pavona; species Pavona decussata. Next base: position 321,287 of record NW_028145536.1, on the reverse strand, counting down.
CACAATGTTTTAGTACAGGGACGAATTTCGCAAAAAAAAAAAAAGTGGCTTTCTATGTGCCCATTGGATGTGTTAGGTTTGCAAGGTATTGTGGTAAAATGTACAGGCGCCATCTTTTGCCATAAGATGGATTGGAAGAGAATAGAACAATTGAAGATTGATAAAAAATAACATTTTGTAGCCCAAATCATACCTGGCGGTGCGTTGAGGTGGAGTCGAAACGAATGTTTAGTTTAAGTTATATTATCAACAGAGTTCATAAGGTAATTTTTCCACCGCAGAAGAGATTCGAGTGCTAACGTTTCGAGCGTTAGCACTTCGTCAGAGCGAATCAAAGAATTGCAGCCTGTATAGGGTTTATATGGTGTGTCACAAGGACTATTTCTCCGTAGTGTTTAAAAGGAATTCAATCTCTTAGAAATCGAAAAGTATTTTCGGTTTAGTGTTTCAGGAAATTGATAATCTTTACATGTGAATTTCTCGTCTAAATGAATGTTTATTCAGCCGTGCTCGTAAGGTGTTTTGGAATATTAGATCGAGCACAACTCGTTAGCGTAGAGCAAAAGTTCCGATCGTTATTGCGTTATGAACGAAAGCTGTTTAATAACAATAAGTGAATTATCGTTTGTCTCACGATGTAGTCACTTTGAGATGTGAAGTCTCACGTGGATAGCTTCCTTGACCCTACGGGTGTACCAGTGAGAGTCTCGATCAATAAACTTTACCTCGTTCCAAAGCGAATAATGGCCGGTCTCGTAGACGTGCTCAGAAAGGGCGTAGGTCTGGGTACGGGCTAGTTGTATATCCCTGTCGTGCTCTTTGATTCTGTCGTGCATAGATCTCCCTGTTTCCCCGATGTAGTCAGTTTACCGCATTCACAGGGAATTTTGTAAACCACGCCATCTTGTTTAGCCGGATCGACGGTGTCCTTAGGTCGCACCAAATGTGATTTAAGTGTCGTTTCGGATTTGAAGACGCTGAGAATGCCTTGTTGTTTTAGGCAGCGGCGAAGAGGCTCTCATACTCCCAACACGTAGGGTAGAACGGCGGTGGATTTGAACTCTACCGCGGGCTCTTTCCAGGGAGCTGTTCTTGCCTTGGTGATCTTCTGCACAAAGAAGACCCCTATAATTCTCCCATAATTTCGCAAGTATATATGTATAAACGTTATGGCAATGAGGCTTGAATGATAGATAGTGCGTCCAAATACGTTTCTTTTGAGGTCCGCAACGAGACGTGATGACGTTATATCACGTCGTAATTAAGTCATGATTGCCAAATAATGGCCATCTTGGATTCTCAACAAACGCCGAAATTGAACGAAAAGTAATGAAAACCAATAAACGAGAGAGAGAGAGAGAGCGATGGAACTAAAACTCACTGGAATCGCGCTAAATCGCCCTAAAAACCACATAGGAGGCAAGAAATACACAAGAGAAGTAAGGTGGGTGATTTTTATTTAAAAATTCGTTCATATTTTTAGCCTCTAAAATAAACCGTTTTTCTCCCATACAAATCCTTATATTTTTCAACTGTTGCGTAACTAGCGCTCATATTTCGAGCTTGGGCCACCTGTGGTATGACAAATATATGTTGAAAATTGGGTGAAATTTAGATTTTTTAAAGGAGCTCTAAAGGAAGACGTCTTTGTGTTTCATCGAATAACCGAAGTTTGGAAATTTTTACTTTTTTTGCCATCAGTATTGACAAATTCTGACAAAGCGCTATATGATTATACCAAATAGAAACTTGTTACGCATCCCTCCCACTTTTTATATTCAAATTTTGTAGGCCGAAAAATAAAAAGGGACACATAGCATTTATTTTACACCGTGTACGTAACTGTTGCTAATGGTGACTCACTCTGCCGTTCGTTTTCATCAGCTAACAGCTTTCTTGAGTAATAAACAGGAACAAGAATTTACATAGTTCTTTACCATTTTTGTCCGCTGATAACAGTCTGACTTGAAAATCAGCAGAGATAAAGGAGTTTCTTGGGTTATAATCACAATCGGCATACCCTTTGGTTAATGTATCTAGCATCAACACAGCTGTCACGGTACTATCATAATCCAGACAGGTTTTACTTGAATAAAAGTTGTGGAAAGACAAACCACTTCACTTTTGGTCTAACAGCATCCGGTTTGAAACAATAATTCGTTCACGAATATGTCGAGAGGAAGTAGTTTATCTGAGCTGTAAACGTGGCTTTTCAGGATCCTTCCAAGTATAATAAGGAAGGCACTGAGTGAGTAATCCTGACCACGCAGGTTATCATAGAAGACGATACTGAGTATATCGAGTTTACTGTTGACACAAGAGAAGGAGAACTGTCAATCATGCGAAATTTTAATTTCCCATGTTAGGTTATATGTTATTTATTTATTTGTTCCTTTTTCCTTTTTTCTTTTTTTTTGGCTTGCTATCGCCCGAAAGACCCAATGTTTCAAAAAGTAGAAAAAATCCTTCTGATTTCGTTGCGCGTGTAAAGTATAAATCATAAACGATGCGAAAGGAATGAACTATGGGTTGGTATAATTCGCATCCTCATGTTTCGTGACTGGTTTTTCTCGCTGTTCGCAATAAATAACGAAATTATAAACCTTAAAATCCGTACGTGCTTTTATTTTCTGACAAGAAGCTCATAGGTGAAACGCTTCCCAGAAAGCTGTTGAGTCTTAGCGTTCGTGGTTTATGCCTTTTACCTGATAACGTTTTTTGAAACGAGTTTATACATCTGAAAGTGACTTTGTCGACGCTTGAATCAGCCTCAGAAAGAACGATATCTGTGAATACATATGCACTCTAGACGGCTCTTTTGCAAAATGTATGGTAATCACGGGGAAGGTATTAATAATCAAACTGGTTCGCTATTAATCTGTCAACGTTTTCTCTTCAACCTTTGGCCTTTTTCTTGACCGACCTACTCACTTTTATGACAGAGAGTGACGATGAGACAGACTAAAAAAAATATAAATTAATATCAACAACAGATATAGTAATTGCAAAAAAACGTACAAATTTCATAAGAATAATCTATTCAAGCCATTTTAACGTAGCAGCTGCCTCCGATAATACAAGAAACGTGATCGGAGTGAAAATGAGGGATATTCATTGAATGAACCTCGACATACAAGGTGTTCTCTTCGATAAAGTCGAGTTGACAATATATACAACGCGTAAACATAACACGACTGCGCTTTTTGTTGGTATAGTATATGTTTTGACGAGCAATGTTTGGCTTCCTTTCTGCCTGTGCTAATGTCTTTCTTACATGAATATAATTTAAATTTAAAACAATGCCTACTTCACGACGAGCCGATTCTCTATGATGATATACGTAATTATAAAAAGATCTTCCTCTCCTAAGTGACCCTAGAATTTCTCACGTAGCCAAATGCAAGGTTAACTGCCTATTGTTGTTGGCCAGTAAGGAAAACAAAGCCCTTGTGTCTCTCGATATCAGAAAACAAATAGTAGTAGTAGTCTCGTTGCTTAACCCTCTCGTCTCTGCGCTGTTTTTGTCCGAAATTTACAAAGCCCATTCCGTTTAGGTCATTTCTTCCCGGCTGAGAAAACAATAGGAGGAAGATTTGACAACTTGTAAGGTCTAAATAAAGCGCGACTTTTCAGTTTTTTTCACCTTGATTTGTATGCATGACGTGTGTTTGCAAAGAGCCCTTTGCTAATTTTAACATTGCTAGCGCAATTGTTCTGTTTCGTCCAATAGAATCGATAAATGCTGCCAAACATTTTCGATATTTGCCCAACAAACAACAAATTGATCGTATAGATAAAGTTCAATATCTAACGACAATTACGAACATCATTCAGTATTTAAATGATCACTAAACGACAGTGAGAAAGAAACATTTGCAAGAATCTTATATCAATGGCAGCGTGGTTCATTTTGTCTGGGTGGTTTCTTTCCATCATAACTGTAGTAGGAAATGGCTTTGTAGTTTTTATCATCGCACAAAATCACCGACTTCATTCCTCAGCCAATTGGCTCGTCTTATTTCTGGCAGTGGCCGACTTGGGGGTCGGTGTTGTTTCTTTTCCCATTGGATATTTATGTACGATGGCAGCCTGCAATTTGAGCGTGTACATGGCCTTTCACTGGTTTTTCCTTCACTCGTCGGTTGCAAATCTTTGTGTTTTGACGTGGGATCGCTACACTGCCATCGTTCACCCATTAAAGTACATAACATGCATGACCGCCAGGCGTCCCGGCAGAGTTATTTTGCTAGCATGGTTTATTCCTTTAGCGATTTCGTTGTACCTTATCATTGGAATGTACGTTACGGACTCGCACACTGTTTGGAAGGTTCTGCGACTAACTGGAGTCTCAGCTTTTGATATATTAGCCTGCATACTGCTTTTGTATGGCGTTGCTCGCATCCTGTTTGTCGCGTGGGCAAAAGCAAAAGACGATTTGAAAAACACTGTCCAATCTCCAGAGCCACAATCATCGAGAGAATCTGTAATTTCTCGGAGACGCAAGAAGCATAACACAGTAGTCTTCCTAATTGCCATAGTTACGTTTTTCTTGGGATGTCATGTGGTTATAAACTACTTGCTTCTGTGCATCACGTTTTCCTGCAACGTGACCGACGTAGCCCCAAGGATTCTAACCTTGTTCCTGGTTGTGAACTCAGCAGCGAATCCTATAGTTTACGCATTTTTAAAACCGGACATTAAAACAGAACTGAAAAAGTTGTTTTGCAGAAAACATAAAAGGCGCGATTGTGATTACAGCGAGGCATCAATGCAACGAGGATGATCTAAAGCTTATCCATCCAAAATAAATGTATGTTATTTACTTTTTCCTCTTTATTTTGGACGATAACAGGCAGCCTTTTGAAACTTCACTATATCTCTTGCACACCTTATGTTTTTATCGAAGTTTGCATCAATGGGATCGAAGATATATTAAAGAAACCCACATGTTCTTGATTGATATTTCTTAAATAATTGCGTAGACGTATTATTCATTTTGAAGGTGCGTTTAAGAGGCCACTGATTCGCTTTAGAAAAGACATCATAGCATGATCAATTTACATTTCATTTTTTCCTTGATACTGCCTCTTTTGGTCCATTTAATTTGTCGTTGTGAGATACCATTTCGTTCCAAAAACATCGTCGGATCAGAGTGGGCACCTTTCATAATAGTTCGTTTATTTAGTTCCATTATCCTTGGCAAATTGCAATGAAAGGGATCCGCATAAATTATATCAAGGAAACAAAAGTAATAATCAAAAAGTAATATTGTCTAGCTTCTCTTAAAGCGGTATTATTTTTTGAGCAAGTCGTAAGGGTTTCTTCAAATTAGCAAATTTTATGAAAACCAGAAGCGAGAGGATAAACTTGATTTCTTTCTGTATTTACATTAGAAAGAGAATTTCAAGTAAAGAAATATTAATTTGAATTAAAAGTTTATTACGAAAAAAGATTTGTTTCTCTCAGAGGAATATTTTCAAAAGAAATTATATTCCACAGACTGATTTACTCCGATTTTTCACAAGAATTAGCCTCACAATTATAATTCATAGACACCGCTCCAAATAGACGGATTTCAAGTCTGTTGACATAAAACCTCACTTCTTGTGATCTTAAATGCGATTGTCATTGTATTCGAAGCTCCGAAGTATAATGCAATATTTGTTATTGTTTTTTAGAACAAGGATATGTTTAAATACAAATGAATGAAATAACTTAGTGTCCAGTGGGTTTTTCAATAAATTTCGTCGTTGGAATACAATTTTCGTTTCGATATAAATTCGTTTTATCGAAGGATTATTGAATGAATTTCACTGCTACTATAAGAAATTAACGACAAAATTCAGGATTCTTTAAATTTAGTGAATAAAATTGAACATTTGAATCTATAATTTCGCATTTAATAATATTTGTCAATTACTGGCTATTGTAATTATAATATAATATATAACTATTTAATTTCGGATGAGAAATTTATGAATATTTATCGCCCTTTGACTGAGAACTGCTAATAAACTGAAGCCAAGGGTAAATGTATCTGTTACTGGCACCCATTACGGAAAAAATTCTTCGGCAAAATACTTACAATACAGTTTTCTGTTTTCCCACATGGAATTTGGGTAAGCTAACATAGTTTCTTTTCGCATCATCAAACATCTCAGATTATAGTTATCTAGCTTTCCGATCAGAAATTCAACAGATGGTTCGTAGCCTTAATTTATTTAAATTTTAGTAAAATATTGGAAATCTAAAGGACAGGTCCGTCTATTGCAGTGGAGATATGATGGACAATTGTTCTTTGAAGCGGCCGATATAGAGAAATTAAACCCTTCATGTGCGTGTATTTTTTGGCTATCGTGTGGGGTTGTCCACATTATGCCGGCATTAGAGACCTCTATAAGCAGCGACGACGACGACTTCAACGAGAACGTCAGAAAACAATAGTTTTAATTAGCAAAACACTGGCTCTGCACGTGCGTTATACACTTTGGTGCATTTCTTTGTCGTCCTCTGCAAAACAACAACGTGAAATGACCAAATTTAAGGTTTTATGGAGAACGGGAACGCATGATGATTAATTTTCCTTTCTCTTTCTGAACTTTAAAGGCGCCCCTACGACGTTAGATCCTCGATAGTTCGGCTACATTGCACAAACTAAGAGAGTATAAATCATCGCGAATTTATTCAGAAGACGCGAAGGTAATTTTTTAAGTTTCGTCTTCGTCTTCGTCGTCGTCGTCTCTGCTTAAGGTCCCTATTATTTTGAGAATAGGGAGCTTAAGCAACGACGACGGCAACAGAAACGAAAATGTCACCCGAAAATATATCTCTATTTCAATTGTGCTACTTCGCGATTATTTCAACTAGCTCAACGTTTACAAAAATGGCGAACTATCCAGGAACCAAATTGGTAGGAGTAGCGTACAAGTTAAGAAAGGAAATGAAAAATTCACCGTCGTGTGTTCACGTTCTCCACAAAACCTTAAATGTGGTCATTTCACGTTGTTGTTTTGGAGAGGACGGCAAAGAAATGTACCAAAATGTAAAACGCACGTGCAGAGCGATTGTTTTTGCTCATTAAACCTATTGTTTTGCGGCGTTGTCGTTGCCGTTGCAGTGAGGTAAAAGAATCGACCATCATGCTGGAAAGTTTCTTCGACTCTAATAGTGAGGTAAAAAAATCGATCATCATGCTGCAAGATTTCTTCGACTCTTCTGTGTTTTATAAGAACTTTGCCGAAACCATAGAATTCCCTCACAAGGTACCGGCTCAGGTACCACATTTTAAGACCAGGCCTGGTTACAAATTAGCAAAAACATGGCCTCCGGCTGTTCCAGTTCTACAACATCATCACTGAGCTGCCCCCGGATGAGTCGTCTCAACAATCGAGCAAGGAAAATCACAAAAAAGAGCAGTTTTATGGAGCTTTGTAGTAATGTAATTTAAGCAAAATAGTGACATTTGTTGAGTATAAAGAACTTGAAGCATAATAGTGTGAAACATTTAGCATAATTTGGATAACCCTAGTCTATCATGACCAAGATAAAAAAATAGACAACCATTTAAAAGAACAACAACAATAAAAAAAAAAAATGAAACAAACAAACAAACAAACAAAAACCAATCGACCGATATCGTTTTGAATTTGAGGCTTGGATAAAATTGATAATCACCCGTGGTTCAAACATTCTTTTAAAATTCACTTGCTCTCCTCTCATTGGCTTACATCTTCTAGAAGAAATTTATGTTGAGAAAATTAATTTTAAAATATGCAATCCATAAACATAAACTCACGACAATGGCCCTTTAAAAACTGGACTTTGTGAACCAATCAACACAGCACAAGACAGTAACTTGGACTAAGAAGAGAATAAATTTGAGAAAACTTTCCTTTGTAATCGCTTAAACCTAGGAAATAAAAGAGGATAATCTTTTCGCAAGATATTCTGGGCTTGCTAGAACTGAGCAAGAATTAATTAAAGTGGAAATTTTAATCAATTCTGGCAAACTATATTTAATTAACAGTACATGTATGCTTCATTCATATAATTCACGGATGTATATTTGTTAGCAGCTAACAGCATTTGTTACAAATGAAAACAAAAAATAAATAAATAAATAAATGCCTCTTCTTTGGCCTGGAAGTAAAACACATACATTACAACTCAAATACATCGATCGGTTTTTCTCCATTGTAATACCCTCAGTCCTGTCACTTTAGGAAATCGCCCCCTTCCTCAAACTTGGATAGGTTTAGTGATTTCACTTGGAACTGTACAACTACACTCATTTGAAATACAGAATAGTACACAGCTGTCCCAATATGCAACAATAGAGCACATGAAATTTCAATAGATCGTCCGGTTACTAATAGAACATTATTTACAGTAAATCACACGTACTATCAATAGATCTTCCGGTTACTAATAGAATACTATGTACAGTAGAACACATGGTCGCTATTCATCTTCTTATTGTTTCATCGAATACTGTGCCACCTTATTCTACAAAGTTGCTGTGTCCTAAAAGATCTCTCCTTTTGCTGTCTGTTTTCGCCATGGAACGAACAAACTAGACCTCGTACCTCTGGCAATTTGTGTCGGTTGCAAAACTAGTTGTTCTGCCGAATTTCTTCCCCGTTTTCTGAGCTATCACAGCCCTTTGCTAGTTTTTGATCCACGCTCCGATCACAAGTAATTCACAAGTAATATTTCCTCGCCCTCGAGTAGTCGCCAAGTTAAGCCAAACCCTTCTCAGGAAAATAGCCAAAAACCTATCGTTACAGTCCTTAGCCCCAAATTAAGAGATCTCTAGATAGAGAAAAAGCTATAATGATGGTTAGCCGTTGTTTGAACTGCCACTGCTAATGGCTAAATTGCAATTAAAAAATAAAATTGGGAGTAACCACGCACCTTTTAGTGATAAATAAGCAACATTCATTTTCATGTATGCTTGGGCCAAAGGCCGTACTTCACATGAGCCGAACCAATTATGGTTTAGGTCGACCCAAATGGATTAATTAAGTTCGCCCGGTTAAGTTAAACGTCGAAATTATCTCATCCGAACTAAAATGCAACATCGAATAAGTAGCAAAGTCCTCAAGAGGTTACAGAAAAAATGTTGAAAATATGCACTTTTTGAGAAAAAAAAAAAAAAAACTACTTAAGAAGGCTCCCCAATTCATTCAAGTTTCTTCAATAAAATCAGCTGAAAGACTAATTCTTGAGGACTGAGCGAGAAGGACTTGAAGACCGAAACATTTTTTCGTGTTTTTTTTTTTATTTGCATGCTAATCTTCGTTTTTCACCTTTTGATGAATTTCAAAAAATAAATAATTTTAAAAATATAAAGGCCAACTATTTGCACTATTTCCAGTTGATTGCATGCAGCCATTCCACCAGATCTTTATAGGATGAGAGTGGCGCAAAATGTAGTTCCTTCCGGTGAGGTTTTCTACATCATAACAGATTTCTTGTATAATCTGATGACAGACTTTTCGCCGCCCTAGCGCCTGGAACAAATCACTCAAGTTAACTATCATAAGCAGCAGACATAAAAATGCAGGCTGTTCTTATTCTGAAGCTGAATAGGATTACAGGTTTACGCCGGAACGAACCGAAGGTGAGGTCCGTAAACTTAAAAAAAAAAAAAGAAAAAAGAACGAGACCAATATTTTGTCCAATAATACGGACCGAACAAGCTATTTCTGTCAGTAAGTTTTTTTTAATATCGTATAGACATTCCCGCTCGTTGTTTTCCAGTGCGCGTGAAAATTGTTTATGTTCAAACAATGTGAGAAAAAGTGCAAGAAAGTAAAACTCCTACTCGATAGTTTGAAAAGTTTTTACTTCATAAACTTGAATTACCACCGATTTTATTGATACGCGACCCTCGAATAAAAACTTCCACTGAGGAGCATTTGGCGATTCGCTTCCGTCAATCATGCGCTCCTTATATGGTGTTACAGGAATGCCGCTCTTATTTTCAAAAAATATGGCGGTCACTGTGTAGCCTGTTCGGCCGACATGGTTGCTTCTTATTCTGATGAAAAAAGGCGATCAATGTCATCTATTGCATGCTCGTTTATTTATGCCGATTTATGCGATTCTTTTTTCACCTACCGTCCATTTGTCTTCCTTTTCCCTTCCGGGCTGGCTAATCTACCGTGGAGGTATTTCTGTATTTTTTCCGAATTTTCTTCACAAATGTCAACCCCACTTTCAGAAGTCTTGCTATAGCGATCGTGCTCAACCCCTGCACAAGCAAAAACACCAGACGCCAACGTAAACTCGAGGAGTAAAAAGCAACCATATACTGTATGTCGAACGAAGAGATACACAGTGGCCGCCATATTTTTCAAAGCAAGAGCAGCATTCCTGTAACACCATATAAGGAGCGCATGATTGACGGAAGCGAATCGCCAAATGCTCGCCGGAGTTTTTATTCGAGGGTTGCGTGTCAATAAAATTGGTGGTAAAACATTTTTGCTTCGTTTTTGTCAAAATCGAAACACTTTGCTCCTTTCAAACGTACTTTGTAACGGAAGCCGCCCATCTTATCGGTCCATATAGGAAAATTCGGACCGCTCGAGGAGCCAATCAGAATGCTTTTTTTTAGCGCAGACCGGCTCAGCTATATGATAAAATAAGCTTCCTATTTTTTTTTTTTTAATACTTGAATGCTTTATTAAAATGCCCTAAAGCTACTGTACTCCTGGATTATAAATCCATTTTTGTGTTGATGTTCTTTTGAAACTCGATGCTTTTCATTAGAAAGGTGAACAAACAGGAAACCCACTGTTACTCACTACAAAGCTTCCTATCTATGCGGAAATAATCAAATTTATACTTCGTAACTTAATATTACAACAACTGACAGTAATGTCACCGATAGTGATATTAATTCTTCAGGGGTATTTGCTAACCAAGGGTAGCTTTTTACTAATTGGTTTCCAAAACTAATTATGATTTCTGAATAGTTATCACAAGTAGTACATCCCGCTTTTTTGATATTTTATTTTCAGCTATCAATTTTCAACCATTATTGCCTATTGCTAACAGTGTCGCTTCGAGCGCTTTTTGCTCGCCGACGAATTACCTTCCCATTCGGCGGTTACAAGCATCGATGAAGGAGCATGAATGACAGCAACTTCACAGAAGCAACGGGAAATGAGCATTCAGAGATCTCCTGCAATGTTTTAAATCGCACAGCTGTGGAGGTCGGCGGTGTTATTGCCTGTACTTTTATCTTTCTAACATCTCTCTTAGGTAACACATTGGTAATCACTGTGGTTTACAGCAACCGAAAGATGAGAACAATCGTCAACTTGCTGATTGTGAATATAGCTGTTTCAGACTTTTTAAACACTGTTTTCGTCATCCCAAATGTGATCACACAAACGCTCACCTACCCGAACGCCTGGTTCATTACAGGAACAGTAGGGGAGGCTTTATGCAAGATTGTTTTCTTTTTTCACGATGTCACAGTAGCCGTATCTTTGCTGAGCCTGTTAATGATTGCCATCGAGCGCCACAACGCAATTTGTCGTCCAATGATAGTAGCTCCCAATTCACGCAAGCGGTGTATATTAATGATATTATCAACTTGGCTGGTAGCATTTCTCATATATTCAACACATTTTTATACTTTTAAGCTATTTACCGAAGATCAAGGTATACTTTGCGATCATACTTGGTTGCCGCTGTTTGAAGATCCATCTAAGGCCTTGGAAATTGAATTTCTTCTCGTTTCAATAATATTCGTCTTCGTCCCATTTACTGTCGCAACCAGCCTTTACACAATAATTTTTATCAGAATCAGACACTTGTCTGTTCCAGACGAAGCAAGTTCCGTGGGACAACGACGCCGAGAGAAGCGCAACCGAAAAGTGCTTCGCATGTTACTTATTGTGGTTATCGCATTCGGCTTTTGTTGGTTTCCATTTATAATCAACAAATACGTGGTCATATATTTCTGGTATAACAAAGGCCTTGAGCCTCCTTGTGGTGTGCAGTTCTTTGGAGAATGCACTTTTTATTTAACATATCTTAATTCCTCCATAAACCCAGCAATATATTTTGCGTTCAGTGAGAATTATCGTAAAGGACTAAGAAATCTTAACTGGTCTTGTCAGTTGCCGACCTTCCCCGCCATCTCTAACAAACAAGCCTCGAGACAAATTGATGGCGTTGCTGTAGCTCAAGCTAAGGATATGGAGTTAAACCCTCTGTAACATTGTCTTTTGAGTTCAAGTGCCACTGAAGATTTTTGGGAAGAAGCTGGAGAGACCATCAAATAGAAGAAACGTATAATAAACCCTTCATTGTCACTCTGCGACAAAACGCTGCGGTAGGACTATTACCTTTAAAACTCTCTAAAAATATATATTAAATAAAAATTGTATAGTCATATACTTTGATTCAGTGCATTCAGTTTAAGTATAGCTTGTAGCCATTAAATTGAAGGTTCAATTTGGTCGAACTTGACCCGAAGACATTTTATTCTTATTGAGCTCTTGTTATGTAATTTTCACTGCAGAAGCAAAGTGATCCAAGGCATATTCATTGGAAAAAGTGTGTTTTGGTAAATTTATTTTTTTCGCAATTTAATATTTGAATGGAAAGTTACAAAGAGAATTTCAACTGGTCTTCCGATAGGGTATAATTTTCCAATCAGGAGAATATATAGGCGTGAAAATTAGTTCATTGAACTCCATCTTTTACAATATGCAAATTTCTACAAAGTTCAAAAAGAAAGCTTCATGGAGAATGACATTCAAAGCAAATATGTAGAGACAATAATATTTAATATTGGAAGCAAGAAGTACTAATAAAGCAGGCTAATAATTGTCTTTCTTTGAACGGATGGACAGGCACACTATTTCCATAAATTGAAAAAATAAATGTCATCGTTCTTCTGTTCTAACTTCCACTGATTTTAACGGGCGTTACTGATTTTTTATAATTCGCTAACGAATTTCATTTTCTCAACCAAAATTACTGGTTCAGGAGTATATACTGTTGTCTTTGTCGGCCTGTAAAATGCAGCTGCGTTTTCTCATCATATGGTGGAAAAATAATTATGCTGATAAGTTAATGACATCTTGTTTGCTGAAATGTAGTAATGCGTTCTTTGTAATAAATCTCGTACACTTTCGAGGCTCAATTTAAGCCTTTGTCCTGACTTGTCAAAGGACCTAGAGTTCCTATTTTTCGGACCCCATTCACGGAAATATTTTCCCATTATATGGTGGAAAAATAATTATACTGATAAGTTAATTGCATCTTGTTTGCTAAAGTGTAATAACACGTTCGTTGTAATAAATATCTCGCACACTTTCGAGACTCAATTTACTAAGGCGATATCCTGACTTGTTATAGGACCCACTTTTCCTATTTTTCGGACGCAATGCACGGAAATGTATTTCCCATTAAATATTGTGGAAAAATAATTATACTAATAAGTTAATGACATCTTGCATTGTTTGCTGAAGTCAGTAGTAACGCTTTCTTTGTAACAAATACCTTGTACACTTTCTCACTCAATTTAGGCGATATTTTTCTGACGCCATGCACGGAAATAGTTTCCCATTATATGGTGGAAAAATAATTATACTGATAAGTTAATGGCGTCTTGTTAGCTAAAGTCCAGCAATGCGTTCTTTGTAATAAATGTCTTGTACACTTTCGATGCTCAATTTAAGCAATTTCCTGACTGTTCCTATCTTTTGGACGCCATGCCCGCTGAAATGCTTTCCCATTATATGGTTCAAAAATAATTAAACTCATAAGTTAATGGCATCTTATTTGCTAAAGTGCAATAACGCATTCTTCTTTGTGATAATTATTTTGTATGTTTTCGAGACTCAAGTTAGGTGATGTCCTAACTTGTTAAATGACCCACCGTTCCTTGTTTTTCGGACACCATGTACGGAAATACGCATCGTTACATCGAATAAGCTCAGAATGTATACGTTAGTCAGCTCTGGAACATTCCTGTGTTTGGTCTTGCTTTGACTTTTTTCTATTGTTTCATATGCTAGGAATTTTTAAAGGAAATATTGCGACATGTCGGGCTGATTTCGCCATTTCGAAGTCTTATGTGCCACTACACTGACATTTGGGCTTAACTAAAAAGGCATAAGTGTGACTTAAACCTTATCCAGCCTGTTCGGTCGGGGTACACAAAGCAAGCGTATTGCAACAGTGAAATATCTTGTGGTAATTATGTTATGACATCCATTAGCCGCTAATGAAATTAAAATCGGAAGTTGCTAAGGAGAAATCGCCTGCGCAAAATAGGATGAAATCGGTGGGGTTTGGAATCCACTTAGATTTAGAGTTTACGTGGCCAACGGACGCAAGCACAAGAGTAAGGATACGCGTACATAACATACTATACCTAGTTATGTATTGTATAAAACTTATTGTGTTTTTCAAGGAAATAAAAAGTATTAAAAAAAGTAAGCATAGGCGTATTAACTAGCGCAAGCATAAACAAAAGAATAGAAAAATCATTATTTTTTGTGCTTATGATTGTGTTTGCGTTCACGTTGTGCCGCGTGAAAACGAAATACAGCATATGCACGAGAAAATTTGTTATGTCAGGGCAATTGAGGTACTCGTACCAGCTATCACTCGTGTAACCACCCCATTTGCCGGAAAACAAGATGGCGGGAGACTCGCCAAGTTTTGATGATAAGTTAATTTGCAGAACTTGTACGTAAGTCCGAGTGTTGAATGACAATAAATGCATTATGATAAGTTTCAGTTACTTGTCTTTATTATTACTTATAATAACAGGCAATGGTTATGAAGGCTGACAAACTTCTTTGTTATATATATTTTTAGCGTTTTTAGCCGAGGATACCTATCTTTCGAGCTAGGAACCGAGTTAGGAACCGAGTTAGGAACCGAGTTGGGAACCGAGCTAGGAACCGAGTTAGGAACCGAGTTGGGAACCGAGTTGGGAACCGAGTTAGGAACCGAGTTGGGAACCGAGTTAGGAACCGAGTTAGGAACCGAGTTGGGAACCGAGTTAGGGACCGAGTTGGGAACCGAGTTGGGAACCGAGTTAGGAGCCGAGTTAGGAACCGAGTTGGGAACCGAGTTAGGAACCCATATGTCTATTAGATGTATATGTACCGACTGGCTTTTTCTTTCATCTGGGGAGAGAAAAACTTCTTGCGTATCTGTAACAGTTGCCAGGTCGGAATCCATCAGTAGGAAGTGTCCATAATCCCACTGTATGAATATTATATCTACGCCAGAACGTAAACACCGTACATTTTTAGACTGTGATTTTAGCTCTCCTCTAAACCTTCTATTTTATGTAGTAAATTCCTTAAGTCGCCGTCTTTCACCTCAGCTGGCCACTCTTCCATGCGATTTTTTGATTTTGCCAGGTTCATTTCTGAAAGTCACCATTGTAGTTCAGAAACACATCAATTTTCAGGTAGATTGAAACCGATTAACAGCGTAGGTTTTGGAGATAAAAACGGATTCGAGTAATTCATCGCCGATAGGACAGTATGGCCGAAGGCTGAAAACAGCATAACCAACTTTCCAGGAACGCCTCGGGCTCGTATCTCGCCTTCATATTTGTTCACTGCGATTTTCAATCTATCGAAGTCTAGCTTTTAAAGGCACACCACAGGATCTCTCTCAAGAGTTTGTAGCTGTTGCGTTTTCTTGGGGTCCAAAACACGATAAAATACAATAAATCATTCACGGCTAAAATCAAAGACCTTCGCTCTACAATATCTCGGCCAAAAATCATCCAAATCGTGTTCGAATTGCTCGCTTTGGCAATACTTCTTTTGATCAGCGGCTCTTTTAAAAGTGGCGATAAACAACTATGTATTTAACCACTCGATCTTTCCTGACATCATGAGCCTGTGAAAACCTGAGGTTGAGACCATTGCATGACTTAAAATTAATTTAATTTCGATATCTGAGATTTGCCACGATCCAGATTTCAAGTACATATTAACAGCCTTAAATCGCTTAATGACTTGCTTGTTTCCTTTGAATTCAGCAAACCTTTCTTTCCGCGACAGCGTGGGGCACGCGAAACCTAATGGTGTGCGAAAAAGAGCAAAGGAGAGTAGAGAGGAGCGGGAGTGGATGAAAACGCCAAAAGAGGCTACACATAGGCTGCGTAGCGGTCCTTTTCTTTTCGGGGCTAGCAATATCTTTTCCGCTCTTTCTCGTCCCCCTCTCGTTCACATTTGAACTTAAGTCTTAGAAAAACATGGTTTAAGTTTCGTTGTAAACTGCTTCATTGATTCATTGTTCGATCGATTAAAACAAAGTTATTACAAGAAAGTGGTTGAGCAATGAGTGGTCACCCCGACTATAACCTGACTGACTTCAAAATTCTTGGTTCAACTTCAAATAGGGCATTCTATTTCTAACCAGGCAAAACCCCTAGTTTAGAGGTAAAGTGCTGATCGGAACTGATGCTAGGCTAATACAAAGACGATTTAGTTTGAGCAACAACAACAACAACAACAACAACAACAACAACAACAAAAAACAGCCAAAAACTTGTCTCAAATCAAGAACCAAATCGCCCAAAGTTTGTTTAACTCGCTTTCCAACTCCTTACTCGGTTCCCAACTCGGTTCCTAACGCGGTTCCTAACTGGTTCCCAACTCGGTTCCTAACTCGGTTCCTAACTCGGTTGTTAGTTTATCTCTTTTTAGCCTTGAACGTGCACAAACTGCAAGAGATTTTGAAATGTGTCGGAGCAACAACTCTAATTGATCAGTCGTAACGCACTTCATTTCTGAAGCGCGGTTAACTGTGACAGAAAGCAACAACAACAACAACAACAACAAAACAAGTAAACGAGCAACACGCAGCAACGACAACAACAACAACAAGAACAACAAAAAAAGACTCTTACACAAAAATATGGTGGCACCAATCGCTACCTCCTGCAATTACTACCTTTCAAAGTGGACCCCAACTCTTGCAATTAAGTTATTTTTTCAGTACATGTCCTCCAGCTGCCACTAAATCGAAGTTTCTTCGTTTTGTTTTTCTCAAGTTTTGGTTCACAGTAGGCATGCCCAAATTGCTCTTTGTGGCTTGTTAATGATGTCTGCGGCTTAGCACTTTACTTAAGCTGTCTTTCTCCTTTTTTTTTTCTTTTTCAACTCCCTTAGACAAGAAGCTTAACGAAGGATAAGGACAGATCACTGAAGACGAGGAAGCTGATAAACTGATAAACTTTCAGGAACTCATCAGATCCTCCCCCGAGTGACGTTTAAGAAGTAAAACCCCTCCCCAGTTTGTTTAATATGACTTGAAAACAGTAAACGTATATGTATATTGCCTTCCCAATAACACTTTTATCGCTAAACAATGTTCTATAGTTAACTTTTATTAAGGGAGCCGCAGGATTAACAGTAATAACACCAGGCTACTCTTTTGATGATATCCCTTTTTCATTTACATTTGTGCTGGAGGGGAGTCTTTCATGTCAGTCCACTTATAAAAGGTCGTCGTCAACCGCCGCCCTGTTATTTATAGATGTAACATTTATAGACATGAACACTCGTTTTGGGAAAGAGAATACACTGTACGTGTTCGCTATTGTTACAACTGAGTTTTTTCTCGTCCTTGTTACAAAACATCAAGAGTGACTAAAGAGGCAATAATAAAAATATAACATTATGGTATTTCGGGTATTAATTAAAGTATAACAAATGTACTAACGCAGGAACTAACGGATTTAAAATAAAATAAATGTTAATTCAAAAATTTACATTGTTAAAACAGGTTAGCGTTTTTCTCTTATTTCGTACTCGGAAGATAACTGATAGAAAGCGTCTTTAAAATGAAAAGGTGGTGATAGTATCATTTATTTCAGCCAAATTTTCTTTCCATTAACATATCTTCCAGATATCGTTAGCTATAAAATAAACTATCTCTTCTAAGATCTTTTTTGCGGAAAAAAAGAAAGATAATACGCGGGGCAACTATCAGTCGATATTCACTTAACAGAAACACTATTATTTTAACGGAACAGATTGGTAGATAACAGAGATTGTAAAATTGATGACGTAGACATTTTGTTTCTCAATTTGCTGCTTTTATCTGCCCTAATCGGCCTAGTAAACTATGATATGTTGCATTGTAGCATTTACATGGATATCATATGGATATAATATTTTATATCAAGAACCCGATTCCATAGCGAAAAAAAACAAACAAACAAACAAAAAAACAACACAACAACAACAAAACATACCGGAAAACATCTGGAAACGTCAGGAGAGAACATTTCAAGTTATTTGCTTCGAAATGTTCTCGTTGAATTGGTTGTCCCTGACTTATCAGAAGTTGCATTACATTTTTGGGAAATTCTAAGTAAATCAGCCTGTTATGGCCACAATATACTTCGATTCCCTTTGCTATGAGTCGAACAGAAAGCAGATTTCCTTCCTGTCTTTACCTTTAATTTTATTCCACGTGATTGAAGTCCATCCAACATTAGGCCTAATATCTAAAGCAGAAAATGATACGGAAAATTACAACCTTGCGTGGCATATGCAGTTTTTTTCCCAGCATTTCCTGCCGAACATTTTAGTTCAGTTTCTCCTCGGGGGATTTTCCTTTTGCATTGATTTATTATTTCGTTCAATAGCAATTAAGGCAAATCGCCCTTTACATAATCCTCTCGATAATAACCGGACGTTATCAGGCCTTTGGATGGATTCGCAACGAAAAGAACCATCATTTTATGCTGTGGATTTACCATAAGACCCATTCTTTAAGTTATCTATCTGAAAAGACTGAAATCTGTCTCGCAGAAAGGAAGGGTAGCAATATAGGTGCCCAAAGGCGAATTGGTAGCATTTAAATTTGTTGGGACGAACCGGTCGGCCATTAGCTACCATTTGGTGCTGACAGTGACCACAAGGTGAACATTTTTTACATTTGTGAAAGACCTTTTGAGGATTTATATTAGTCCCAACGATGAAGACCCAAGCTGTTGTTATCTATGCTGGACTACTTCTGTTCG
This sequence comes from Pavona decussata, assembly GCF_977016875.1. Taxonomy (NCBI): domain Eukaryota; kingdom Metazoa; phylum Cnidaria; class Anthozoa; order Scleractinia; family Agariciidae; genus Pavona; species Pavona decussata. Next base: position 302,254 of record NW_028145536.1, on the reverse strand, counting down.
CGGTAACATTAGTTTCTGAGAGTGACTGTTTTACTCCGAAAGATGAAGGACGAATTCTTAAGGTTTGTAAGCATTTTTCTCAAGACCAGGGCAGCCGGCTAGCCTTGTTGACTGCCGAGGAGAGGCAGGCTTTACCTGCAAAATCCCCCTCCCCCCACCAACTCGCCCTGATTATACACTAGATTGAAAAAAAAAAAAAAAAAAAAAAAACCTTCTGGCGTGAAAGGTATAAACCATAAACGATATAAAGACCCAACAGCTTTCTAAGAAGCGTTTGACTAATGAACTTTTCATCTTTTTAAGAAAATAAAAAGCACGTTTGATTTTTAGACAGAGAGCAAAAAAAATAAAAAAAAAAAACACGAAGTATGCGATTGCTAGTTAGTTCACCCCGTAATTCCATCAGGTCGCATCGTTTGTCAAAATCACACTTTGCAACGGGAACGCGTTTTTTCCTTTATCTTTTTGTTTTTCTTTGTTTTTTTTTTTTCAGTCGAGTGTATATGATTACCGTACCTTAATTCAAGAATGTCTCCTTTTTGAAGCATGGTACAAGCTATCTTAAGAGAAATTTTGACAAACACGTGCACCTTTTATAAGAGAAGGTCTGCTGGCTAGTGGGGTTAACCTCATTAACATACCTTGCCTTTACCTGCACGCACATCCCCCCTCCCCCCGTCCTACCCCTGCCCTGCTAGATTGTATTTGGTGTGGTGTAATTGCTGCCTGTCGCTAGTTTAATAAACGATGCATGCTATTCTAACCAAATTATTGCACAAGAAAACAAGTAAGCTCTTTGAAAACGATAGCCAAATGCGATACGGTTAAACAATACAGTAATACAATATCAAAAAAAGGGGGGGGGGGGGGGGGGAAGGAAATTATAGATTTTGAAACATTACTGTTTTCCGGGTAAGCGATAACAAGAGAGTTGGTGATTATAGTAAAAGATCCCTGAATTTAAAAATAAACTCCACTGTCTAGGAATAACTGAGAAGAGACGTGTAGCTCAGAAAGTTGCGTTGTCTTGCATTTATGTTCAGTTTCACTTTACTTTACAGTTGACAAAGAAGAAAGAAACAAAGCTTGCTAAACAGAGAATAACTTCCAGTGGACGCAGTGGAATGGGGAAGAGTGGCTACGATGATCGTGTGGAGGGAAAAGAACAGGTTACAGAAAGAACGTTGGGGATTGATAAAGATATGTTTAAATGAAAAATTTAACAGTGGCGATCTAATTGACGAGCACCGAATGCAAATAGTAAACTAAAGTGATGTGAGGTCTATCGTTGTCAGAGAATTGTACCGATCGATAAAAAAAATATGCTCATGTTTTCATTCTAGAAACCCTTTTGTTTTTCTTATTTTATTATTGAACTACTGTAACTTGGAATGAAAAGGAGCTAAATTCCTTATTTGTAACCCCAATCCCATTGTTGAATAAAATAATTCGAAAGCCGAGCATGTCACGGCACTGAAACGAATTTTTTTTCGCTTGACGAATTAACATAACAGAGTGTACCTGTACAGATACTCTGTCGTCCACTTTCTGTCGTCCATCAAAATAATTTCACTAAAGCGAAGATGATGGTTAATCGAATGCGTTTAGCAACCAAACTGTCTTTTACACCCATATGGGATTAGTCTGAAGTGCAAGGCAATAACAAACGGTCGCCCATTTTGTTCGTCTGTGCCTGCAAGGTTTCGTGAAATGTGGGAATCATCATCTGTTTTATTCCTTGAAATCTTCCATCAAATGTAAATTTATTTAGTACTGTAATATTAACAAAAGAAGGTTTAAAAATCACTGGGGAGATTACCAGTTGTTTTTTTAGAAAGCAACCCCCAGGATTTGAACAGGGCGATAGAGAAAAATAAATAAATAAGGTGATCAGAGTGGGAACTTTGGCCTTCAGTTGGATTTCCGTATTGCAAGTGACTTGAGGACTCGGGAACCACTTCCACCTACGCTACCTCCTCTTAATGGACAAATTTTCTGCGCAAATTTATTGTTATCATCGTAAGTAAAAGAAGAGAATAAGACAGTTTATTTACTCTGCTCACTGCCATCTATTTACATTTCTTAAAATCGTATACGGCAGCTGTTAAACAGAGAAGAAACTAAAATAGGCAACAACAACAACAAAAAACATTTTCCTTGTTCTTTAGCAAAACTCAATCTCAGTATTGGATATGCTATTTACAGCTGTTTAACCATGACATTTTGGAATTTCTAGGAGTCATCGGTTTCGCTCACAAGTAGTTAAAATAATTCGCTAAAATTCGTGGGCAATCTCCCAGAAGCTTACTTGACCAAGAGACACAATGTGAACCATGATTTGTGAGGATTTTGGTGAAACCGTGGGTGTCCAGTGATGACTAGATATACGTGCATGCTTTCGTAGTTTTCCTGAACATCTTTCGTCTAGATTGACAATGTTTCAAACAAAGAATCCCGAAATTGCGTCCCCCAGCCCTCGGGGGAGGGCACTATACGTTCGAAGAGTAATATCAAGACTCTGATAATTAAGGTCATCTGTTGTGGCTGCCATGAAATGGTTTCAAATTCAGCACATTACATTAAATGAGTTAACTTAAAGGCAACACTTTCAAATTTCATAAGCACTTAGACCTTTGTATATCTTTCGGGTGATGACGTACTCCTGTCCTATCTAAGTACTTCCAGCTTTTTTATTCCATATGCGGCCGTCTTTTTTTTAACATTTCCTTTGAATAAAAGAATCAAACTTACAAGCTACATCTTCATATTTAGTATTTTCATCAGGCTAAAACAAAACAAAAAAAAAAAACAAAAAAAAAAAAAAAAAACGAAAAAACAAAATTCCATGAAGGAAGCAAGCTCATACGTGGTTCCTTAGAATTGTGTTTAACTTCAAAATGGATCTTTAATTTCTTTGTTACGCAGGTACAAAACAAACGAAACGCCACCTTAAAGCGTCATCTGTCGCTGCTAATATGTGTTTAGCAAAGTGTAGGATCTCAAACGCTCTCATAATTGTTAATGGATTGCTTTTCTTGAACGAATTGAAATGCCCTCACCTACGGCTGAAGTGCGCCATATAAGGAGAGAAAATGCTGCTTTACATTTGAGACAAAATTTGGTGAAGAACGTACCAGTTTTTTTATTCTTTTGTTGAGAATGAAGGCCCATGTTCTTACTGTTCTTGCTACTGCTTTAATAATGGCAAATTTGGCTATCCAGGGTGACTGCTTTATTGCTCCACTTCCCAGTGGAAAAAGAGACTTCGGAGGAAAGGTTTGAGAATATTTCCTTTTGTTACAAATTTTACAATGCACGCGAACTCTACATCTTTACTATTATCATGAACATTTTCATTATTGTCCTTTAAGTAGGGAGGTAACGAAAATCATTTACAGCAACAACAACAACAACTTTATTTATGCACAGTGAAAATACCAGTTTATTTACAATAGAGAATAAAAAAGAGAGTAAAATCCTATTAACTGGTTAAGGAAAACCTGATATTCAGGTTAGCCTTGCGGAAGTACGATACAGACAACCTTTCATTGATTTTAAATTTGGGGAGCCCAAAGATTTGAATGTTCTAATGGGCCTTTTGCACTAACTGGTCACATGGTAAAAATCCGCCATACTGGATAGCAAAAAGGGTAGCATCCTAGCTCCACTGGGATATCAAGAACAAAGGAAAGTCAAGCTTGACAGGTTGGGATTCCTTAGTGTTCGAATCTACTACATTCTTTTGGCACCCAGCATGGCGGATTTTGTATCATGTGACCAGTTAGTGCAAAAGGCCCATTTCCCTACGCTTGAGGTAATATTAATCAGTTCTCGAGTTTGCTTTAAAGCCACGAAAACAGATGCCTTGTAAACCTTATTTTGGCCCTTCCTATCACAGTCATTATTCAAGACTTTAAAATTTGTCACGCCTGTTGAAATTCGTTGCCGTTTGTTAAAAAGCCCACTACTACTACTACTACTACTACTACTACTACTACTACTACTACTACTACTACCACCACCGCCACCACATTATCATCATCATCATCATCATCTTCTTCTTCTTCTTCTTCTTCTTCTTCTTCTTCTTCTTCTTCTTCTTCTTCTTCTTCTTCTTCTTCTTCTTCTTCTAGCCAGTTCTCAAGCTACCTAGTACTAATAGTTAACACACACGTCGATTTAATCGTGTCTCCCTTCCCAACGAACAATGTTGCCGCCCTCAGCACTGTCCAACATTCAAATTAAACAGGGGCAAGAGCGGAGAGCTCCCCCCTCCATTTATATACTACATACGCAAGGTTCCTAACAAACTATTCGTTGTGTTCTTTGCAAACAGAATCTGAGAACTGAAGCAAGGAGCCTTTGTCGCTTGGCGAGGAGCCTTGGGTGCCAGGTGATGGAGCAGAATGTCTATGACAATCACAATGAAGAAAGCTATTCACAGAAAGGACGCCATTGATAATAGATTTTACAAACTGTCATGACCGAGATAAGACTGTATAAGGAATAAAACGATTTTGAAACGAACATGCTTAACTCTATATTTTATAAGCCCTTCATCATGATTCAATTTTAAATACTTAACAATTAGATTATGAGCTCGAGATTTCTATCGCATGATAGTTCATGAGGGTGGGACTCGAATCAACTATCACGCATAAAAATCGGTTTCTTATCTGCTCTTTTATTTGAGCACAAGTTTGGAACTGTGTTCATGGGCAAAATTCATCGCAGTTAAGTAAGCAACTTTAAGCAGATGCAAAAAAAAAAAATTGCTGTATCGTGACGCTTCTGCAGGGAAAATAGATATTTTAAATCTCAGTTGAATTGCTTAAAATGAAGATGATAAAAACTACCAAGAAATTCCTTTAATTTTAAACTTTTCCCCCTTTGTATCTCATTCTGACCGAAATATTAATAATGATAATAATGATAAAACTTTATTGAACACTCCCCAGAGGGGCTTTTCGGTGATCAATACATCATGTTTATATACATACATCAATATTCATCTTGTGAAAATAAAACATTTCTTAAGAATGATGTATTGTTCAGTAAATGACACAGGCATACTCGGCAAAAGGAAATTTGAGTGCTCTTATCAGAAGTCGAACCTAAGACCTTCCGATTACTAGTTCGGATGCTCTACCAATGAGCTACATGAGACTCGTAGGAAGCTAAGGCCATTAAACTAGGTTCATGTTACAAATGTGGAACATTTTCTTTTTCAACAATTTCAATTCCTGAGTAGGCCTAAATATATATAAAGTAATGTTCCTACAATTGACTAAATTTGTCGCTTCCTCAGCTACCCACATATAGCACGTTGCATGTAATTAATTGCTGTATAGATCGCCGACTTTGTTCGGTCACTAGTTTAAACTTTTTAAGAGTAAAAAGTTATTTTTAAATCCCCTGGTTGTTTTTAACACTATTTAAATAGTATTTCGGTGTAACATATGGAGAAAATATACTAAACTTTGATCAAACCCATTAGCTGTCGCTAGTTATCTTGGTTCAGTATAATATAGAGATTCTGTTTCATTGGTTTAGATATTTTATCAAGGCGGCTAATAGTCTCCTACACAGCCAGTATAAGAATCGGGTGGCGACTCCAATAACGGCTGCGTAGGAGATTAGACAAGATCAAAGGGCGTCGTTATACAAAGAAGAGATTTCTCACTTTTTGCAGAAACTTAGCGCCGCACGTGGGTTTTCACTGTTTATTGTTATAGTTCATGAGAATGAATAGCCAACTATCGTTATTCTTGCTGCCCTTTTGTGATTGTAACTTTGGAAGGAACAAAGGATTCTCGTTTCCTTTTTTTTTTTTTTTTGCTGTTGAACTCCTTGTAATCGAAAAAACCTTTTTGTCCCGTTTAGTATATGTAAGCACATTTATTGAGCTGTATCGTGACGTTTTTGTCTGTGAAGCGAACATTTCCAGCTATATCACTTTAAATCATAAAAAAATATACAAAAACTAATTTAAAGGGGAAGTATCATGGGGGTTTTGACCTCTTTTGTTAAAAATGGTGAAATGAGACCTTCACTTTGCTACAAAATAATTATAGAACAACGAGAGGAGAGAAATCAACTCAATTCTTGACAGTAACAACTCGTACTCTGTTCCAGCGCATTTTGGAAACAAAAATACGAAAACTTGAAAAACATTAGTCTAACATTTTTCAAGTTTCAATCCATTCCGACCTACTCTGTCTCTGGTGAGAGGCACAAATCGACAGTTTTATTGCACTTGGGTGATAATTTATAACAAAACTAGACAATCATTTTTTGTTTCTGTTGTCAGACAAACATTTTTGGGTTTTCAAATGACATCAAATTTTCGTGATACTTCCCCTTTAAGTTCATGACAAACTTTTTGCCAATTCATGTTTTCAAGGTTGCAGTATATTTTCTTTCTTGTACGTCCTTCTGATAGAAATTTACTTTTTGTAAAAAAATATTATAAAATTCACAATACTATTTACAAGGCTAAAAAGTTAAAAAAAATTATTAAAAACGAAACGTTTCGACAAATCAAGACATCCTCAGGGGATGACTTGCATGATTAGTCGAAAACGTTTGGTTTTTAATATTTTTTAACTTTTTAGCCTTGTAAATAGTATTGTAAATTTCAAGCGAATGTTATAGACATTATAACATTTCTTCTCAACAATTTGCATTTCTTTGTATATCTTCATTGCAAATACACCAACTGTGCCTACAATTAAGTTTCTCTCACTCCACCCCCCCCCCCCCCTCCCATTTTACCGTGTAAGCTGGATGGCTAATAGGTTTCACGCGTATGGAGTTTTTATCAAAGTTAAACCGCTTAATTTGGCGTTATTTAAATATTATATTCGTCGTTTAATCTACGCAAAAAAGTAATAAAAACCGACCAAACCCATTAAGAGTCACTGGGTTCAGTTTTATGCAGAGATTCTGTTTCGCCGTTTTAAATCTTCCATTAAGGTGGTTAATGGAACGGCTCCGTCTATTTAAAGACCAAGATCAAATGATGCCATTATGACAGAGAGAAATATCATATAAAGAGATACCATTTTCTTAATTTTAGCAGAAATTTGGCGTAGAAAGTGGTACCTTGTCAGCTGTTTTTGCTGTTTGTTGTTCATAAGAATGAAGAGCCAAGCTATTGTTTTCGTCGCAGCCCTTTTTGTGATAACTTCTTTGATTTCCGAGAGTGACTGCTTTATTGTCGTCGCATTCCACAAGAAAAACGAAACCAACGGAAAGGTTTGGCAAAACTTATCCTTTACTATGGTTTTCAATAATTCTTGCAGTAAGGAAAAAAGAAGAGATAGAAAAATTCCACTTATGTACTCTGTGATAGTCACATTATACCTATCTTAACATAGTAAAGTATCCTTGAACTTTTTGTATGCACAAATTTATGAGCAACGAATTGACAAAGGGCGCTAATCCAAGAGATATTTTATTGTACATATATTACGACGGACCTTATATTAAACGGAACAAGTCGTCTTTTAACATCAATATCCATCTTACAATAGGTCACAATGCTGATCCAAAATGGCGGCCACAGGCAAACTCGAAGGGAGAAAAACAAAAAATTTGAAGCTTCTGTAGTCTTTAATCGGATGCGATAATTGATAAATGATATTCACCCGTGTATTAGTGCAAAGTGCAAGCGTTTTGAAGGTTTTTCTATCTGGTCGGCCTTCGTCGATGAAATTGTCCATCTATTGTCCCTATCTTTAATTATGACAGCCACGTACAATAAAATGTTATTGTCGACGTCTGTGGCTTTGCTTAATTAGTTAAACGACAACATGGTTTTAAAAGAGACTAACTAAAGCCTTCAGGAGTAGACTGTGATGCCCCAAATTACGATTATCTAGTTACGTACTAGGTCTTTCACTGAGGTACGTATCATTTTAAGTTACCATACTAGAGATATGCATGGCTACTAATATGTGTTTTACTGTGTTTGTCGCAAACAGTTTAAGAGAGACGCAGCAATACGCCTTTGTCGCGTGGCAAGAAGTCTTGGATGCGGGGGTAATCGGGATGTCTACGACGATCACAGTGGAAAAAAAATAAACAGTCGACCGATGAAATGATTAATTACAGAACATTGCAAAGGGGAAACTGTAAACGTGTTTAACATGGCAGATAAAAAAATAAAACGTTTTAAAATCATGCCGTTGTTTTGTGAGCTGCAAATAACTAAAGCAAATTGTCGAGGTCTGTAATTAGAACTGAGGGGTGCAGGGAAGGGAGATGACAGGGAAAGGTTGAGGAACCTTGGTACTGTGGGTGAGAGGAAATTCAGCAGTAAAAAATACGAGATTGCATCAGCCATTAAGGTTAGTTGGCCTTCTCGAGCTGGGAAGGAGCGGGGTAGTTAAGTTTATTGCCGTCTTATAGCTTTGTAGCTTTATAGCTTCGCAGCCGCTCGGACCGGCTGGAGTCACGCGGCAACGCTCCCCGGCCCGCGTGGCTGCGAAGGAGACTTTTGTCTAATAGTCTTGGGGCATTTTATCGTTCCGAAACCGTCTTAGAATCCTTTCCTTCGCAAATTCCTGTTAGAAATTTTTACAATCCATCCAAAGACTTTTTTCGGAATTTCCTTTTTAGTCAAGCGTTACTTCTGTTATTGCATTTATTATTATTATTATTTACTTTTTTTTATTCATAAGAACTACTCGGTTTAAAACCTTAAAGGAAGATTTAAAGGAATGAAACAGACTACCTTCATCAGTTTTACTGATTGAAAACGCCAGCGACATGTGGTTAGCAGCTAGCCGGACTAAAAATAATTTCCTCGACCATTTTGGCAAACATATGCATTTTCCATTACCTTAAGTAATCAATTACGCCTTCAAGTTACTAAAAAGGTCTACGTGGCTATTTGGTTTTAAAACGTGGTAAACATTTATATTAAGGCGATTATGTGGTGAATGATGATTGCAAAACCACTCGTGACCCCTGAGACAGATTCCTAAGACGTTAAACTGATCAAATCCCAAACATTATCCACATGAAAAAACGCGACTTTAACCGACTTCTTTGAAGATGGTATTTAAGGTGGCGTTTTAATTGGTAGCCGCTTTAAAGGATATTGAATCGCAGCCCTTAAATGGGTTTTAAATTTCAGAGATTGCTTTTACCGGAACGCGTGGTAAGCATTCAAGTTTCCAATCTTTCTTATCAAATCCCTTGTCACTCTATTCGGGATTGAAGCAAGCCAATATTCACCTTCTGAAAAAGAAAATGGGGATGGCTAACGGGCATCAAGGGTAATATATGAAGAACGAACATTTGTCTATCTCGTGAACATCATGGTGATTATTGAGATCCTCTCCATTCTCCATATGCATCTTATATCGCGTTAAGTGCGTCCAAAAAAAAACCTCTTACGCCAATACTCCATAAGCAACTCTGATTGATGGTTTGACATTTCAGTTAAGTGACAATATTGTATTATTTGTGACGTAAATTTTTACCCTCCATTATATTTTAAGATGAAACGCTACTCTTCAGCTTTTTTACCTCTTAATAAATTGAAAATGAATGTGGTTTTTCATTGTCAAAAACTAAATTTAGTACTTTTAACGCCCACAAGTCGCACTTCCGTAATAATTCTGACAACATTTTTTGGTTTTGTCATGTAAAAGATTTCTTTTTGAAGTGGGTTTGCTTTCCAGTCGAAGCGAAAGGCAAATTGTTTATGTTGGTATTTTTTGCATCACTGTAGCTTTATGAAGATTCATTTTCTTTAGTACAAAATTTACGTTTATGATTTGGTTCTTCCATGCATTTTGATTTTTATAAGCTTTAACTAAACCATATTTAAAGATATGATTCAAATTCTCGCTACTTCATCGCTGGTTGCCTGAAACTGACGGAGATAAATGTGATGGGAAGGAACTTGATGTTCAGCGTGGAGTTTGAGCAACTGCCTTCAAACTTGACTGACTAGTAAAAATATCAAAAACTGTTCGGTTTTCCAAGAACAACAGCAACAACAAACAAAAAACAAGCATAAAACAAAGAAAGAAAAACAAACTAACAAAGCGGATTTTGAATATGATGTATTATTCAGTAAGTGACGGCACAGGCATACTCGGAAAAAAAATCCGAGTGCTTCTATCAGGAGTCGAACTTAAGACCTTACTAGTTCGGATGCTCTACTACTGCATGAGCTACAGGAGACTCGTGGGAGCAAAGGCCATTTAACTAGGTTCGTGGGACAAACATCCATACCTTACTGCTGGGATTGGAATGTCATGTGTGGCATATGCGCAAAGGAATAGATGTGATGGAATATTTTAAGACTGCTGAATAAATGAGAATGATGTATTATTCAGTAAGTGACACAGGCACACTCATTTCATTTCATGCCCGTATCACTTACTAAATAATACATCATTCTCCTTTATTCACCAGGCTTAAGAATATATATTCCATCACAAAACGGCTTTTGTTCTCCGCTCACTGGAAGATCGGAGCGAAACTATGAATGATGTTGTAACAATGAACTTGGAAATTAGACTTGAGATTAAACCAAGCGGATTGCGCACAGACTGAACCAATTATTGCTCAGATAAACACACGCGGTATACATCCCAGTGAATTTCTCTTTGCGAGACGCAAGCCAAAGTTCGTTCAAAATAGTTTCATTTTGATAATGGATCGGGTTACGGTGAATTATCAAAGCAACTCGCTAAATGAAAAATCGAAGTCCTGCTATGCCATAAAGTAATTAGATAATTTGATATTACTTCATGTTGTTTCGTTAAACGATCGCTTTAGAGACGTCTTCCTTAGTTTGAAGTTATACCTATCTGTGAACTTTATTTTTTTGGTGGCTTATGTGGTTTATGGTGGTATATGTTTTTCGTTTTTATTTTTTTGTTTGTTTGTTGTTTTGTTGTTTTTTGTATGTTTTACTGACTTATCTAAGACACAATGTTGATACCTTGCCTTTGCATGCCTACAAATTACGGCTTATTATCTTTGGCCTTTTAAGCAAAAAACGACAGCGTTTCATCTTGTATTGTATCATTTCCCACTTTGTGTAAATATGTGCCTTTCGTAACGATTGTCAATCCAACTATTAACGGAAATGAAGTGACAATCCTCTTACTAAATTAATTTTGGAGAAAGTACAGCTAATAAATGAAACCTTCTTGAAACAAGACTTACCGTATTAAAATCGGAAGTTCTGACATGCCAGCGTGAAGCATTAACCGAGATTATATTTAATGTTTTCAATTGAGAAACCGAAATATACTTTGCTGCAGAGCTAGCGAACGTGGCATTGTCCCTAACGAAATTGCCAGTGAAAGCAAAAATGAGGAGTTGTAAGGCAACACAGATTCTGGCTCTTCTTGTATTGTTGTCTCTTTTTGTTCCGAGTGAATGCTATCTCAGCGTTGTGGACCCACTCATATATAGAACAGTGAACAATTTTGCCGATCAATGTATAAAGATACGACATTTAAGAGGATTCTTAAAGAACAAGAAGCTATGGACGAAGTTCAAAAAGGTGAGTTTCATGATTGCACCTCCCGTTTGCTGCAAGAATATGGAAAAATAGAAAAAGAACCCAATGACCTTAGCTAAAATGACATTACCCAATGCTTTGGGTAATGTCATTTTAGCTTTTTATTTGAATGTCACAATAAAAAATGTGTAGGGATTTCATCCACACATTGAAAAGTGAATAAAAAGTGCACTGCGTACAATCGTAGTGAAAAGGGTACTATGAATCAACAAGGATTAAGCCTACACTTGAAAGACACGTTTTTCTAAGAAAGGGCGAACAAATCTTACTTCGTTTGATTTCTTATATTTGTTGTTGTTGTTTTTATTTTATTTTATTTTTTAAACTCTGGATGGACGAGATTACCTTGCACGTGCTTTCTTCCCAAATATTATCACTCTCATTAAATTTCACTAGCTTTAGCCTGTTATCGGAGCTTGGTTTGCTATAGCCCTTTATATATAGCGACATCTCACTCTCTTTCTCTTTTTTCAAGGCTAAATTGCAGGATCAAGTTTGCTTTCAAGTCAGGCGGAAGTATTGCTCTACTTCTGAAGCAACTGACCAGAAGGGACGACAACAAGAAACATAATTGGAACAGTGTAAACTAGTAAAGCATTTTCGTGGCTTAGAGTTTTAAACTGCAGCTTTGGACAATATTAGACACAGTTTTGTTAATGCGGTTAAATTCGTGCTCGCGCATTATTCTCTTTGATCATTACATGTTATGCTGTGACAAGCTGTCGATGAAGAAATGCTTGAAGCCAACTTAATAAAACCCACTGGGCGGAAATGTACATTGCTGTTCATACTTATTGATTCAATACGTTAAATGTGCGTAAATACACGCAGAGTTTAGAAAATTAATGTTAAGTAAAAGAAAAACACACGCTGTTCAGAGAAAAGGAACTATGAATGAATGCAAAGAGCGATTTGAAAAGTTCTGAGATCTGGCAGCGCAGAATACAATTGAAGGTAGCTACCGAATCAATTCCGTTAACAACAAATTGGCAACTTACAGGCCCGAGATTTTGACAGCACCTGTAGTGCGTGTCGAAGTGTTTCACTTATAACGAATTTTACTTAATTTCATTTGTTCAATCTGGGCATTTGTGAACGGAACTGAGTGGTCGTTTTCGTGGGTGTTCTGCACAAACAAAAAATATATTAAAAAAAAAAAAAAAAAACAGGTTAGTTGTAAAATGAGGCTACATTGTTTTAATTTGCCTTGTTTATCTAAGGGCTTCTTCCCCACGTTGGACTGATCTGGCCGATCGCGTCAAATCAAGCTATCCTTGTTTTTTCTTGAAAACTAGAGTAGTATTCATGCGAGGAGGTAGAAATTGATTTTAGTGCGGGTGTGAGTGGAAGACCCCAGTGCGTTTGATTCTCAAGGTCTGTACGTTGGACTGAACTTGTAACTCAGTTTATGAGAACCACAGTGCGGTGCTCTGACCCGGATGTCGAGGGTTCAGTCAAATCCCATCGGGGCCGAAGCAGTCCGGGAGAGTTTACTGAGTCATTAGCTTACTCTCGCACGCATCCAGAAGAGATACAATGGTACAATGAACTTTTTTCGCAAAACTCTTAACCTTTTCAGTTTCCTTAAATTCACAGTGCCTGAGAATTAAGGTTTTAGTTGTGTGAAGGCATTAAGATGAAAAATGAAAAAAAAAAAAAAAAAAATCTTTCTTGACCGTTATATTACAACAAGATAGGAAACATAAATTTGTTTACTCTCTTTCATCCCTGCGCGAAAGTCGTGATTAACTTGTTCTAGAAAATTGGAAACGTGCTTAGGCATGTTTTTATTTTAATTGAATGTTTACTCAAATATAGTGAAAACTATCGACCTATTGTACACGCACACTTTATCAACTGGTTGTTGCGAGAAGAAATGGACTGTAAGAAGTGGTGTTTAGTTCTTGCTTCAGTATCTTTCCTAGCTGTATTGGAGCAGGCAGAATCATATACAGGAACTGTTGAATTCCGAAAGGCCGACAGTAAAAACAGCCCGAGAACAGAAGAAAGGGAGATACCGCTAAAAGAGGGCCGCACCTTTGGCGGTTTACGACACAAGGAAACAAGAAATCCTAGAGAAAAACAGGTAAAGAGGACAAGGATTAGTTAGTAAAAGAACTCCAGTTAGTTGATACGTTTACGATGGAGTTGTGCTGATCTTAGCTTGAAAGTGGATAACCTAAGGTCCCATCCGTCTTCCAGTTGTATTTCAATAGGGAAGTAGCGTTTGATCACTAACAAAATGACGGAAGCCCAAGAACCCGTTTTAAGGATACACATCTACACTAAAGTTCATATTACACTCTAGATACAATATGTCCGTCCAATTGCATCATTTAGATTGCAACTTTACTAGGAACAATGTTGTCCTCAGAAAATCGGGTCTCAGTTGAAATAATTCGCAGATAAAGCTCGAACAGTTTGTTTATCATGTATATAGTCATGTCGGATTTTTTATTTAACACGCCTCTAATCTAGCTCCTATAATTTCCTTCTTCCACCGAGAAAAAAACCATCAAACTAAATTGTGAAATAACCGAACGCAAGAGATAACCAAAGGAAACTTGTAAGTATACAAGGAAGCAAGCAATGATTCTTTTATCCGGGAGATGGTCTAGAGATAGATGGTCCATCGAGAAAGTCACAACGAAGCAAGTAGCGACGAGTGAGAGGTTATGAATTCGTGTGTTACATTATTGAATGAAATAATTGGTTTGTGATGGAATCAACGAAAGATTTTGCGCTAACTATGAGGAAATTAAGGATACGAAAGGACGAAGAGTACCGTAGAATTTCTTATTTGAAGTAACCGCGCCTTAGGAAACGTGGGATATTTAGTGATAGTATTTAACCAATTAAATTGTTGAAAAACTGCTTTATGTCTCAGTGAATGTCATCATCATCATCATCATCATCATCATCATCATCATCCATCATCATCATCATCATCATCCATCATCATCATCATCATCATCATCATCATCCATCATCATCATCATCATCATCATCCATCATCATCATCATCATCATCATCATCATCCATCATCATCATCATCATCATTATTTGCCTTACTAAAAGAAGAAAACATTCAAAGAGAACGTTATAATCAGCGGTGATATAGAATTTAAACATACATCTCAAGAAGACATCACAGTAAATTGTCACGTCACTTGTCAGAACTGTTCAAGAATCGAAATCATCTTTTAGTGTTCTTTATTTCTTGTTATTATTTCCTTCACAATCACATATTTTCCCTCCAACAGGTGAGACGCCTGATTTACACAGATGGATCAGGAAATTCAAGTCCCCAGTAACAATTTCCATGCAGACGTACAGAACACAATTCTGGAAAAAGAGAATGTAACACGGAGAACTAATGATATTCAAGTTGTGTAAAACAGTAATAAAAAGACCAGCTTGATTTTAGTGGTGTCGTTGTCTACATTCAAGAAGTTTGATTCCACTGAAGTTTTTTTCATAGATCAGACGGTGATTTTTGTTCCCCTTTTTCACGAGAGAAAATATACAGCCGTATAGCAAAAAAATGTTTGACAAAAGGAACAGTTGCTTTCTCTTACAAAAAAAAAAAACAACAACAACAGCAGCAATAACAAACAAACAAACAAACAAACTCGGTATATAGCTAGCATGTAAACAGATCACTTCAAGGGTCAAGTTGTTTGAGTTGATTTAAAAGTCACGCCAAGACAACTGAAAGAAGTTGTACCTTTTATTTATGTTGGTTTTGAAACGTTGAAAGAGAGAAGATTGGTAAATTCACAACATTTTCATGATGGTTTAATTGCATTAAAACTATAGCTTAGTCTTTATTTGTAAGTGCATGGAATGATGTGACATTTCTTAGCCCACATTAGACTTCTTGAAAGTCCATCGCTTCTCATTTCTGGTCCAGTAAGTGCCAACTTTTCACAATTCCACCACATGACAGTACAATAATGATTAAAGAGAAGAAAGACCCTTGCAGTTAGTTGCGCAACTTAAGCAGTTGCGAAAAGAATGTCTGAAAAAAATTCAAGCTTGAATGGGATTCTTACCCATGACCTCTGCGCTGCCGGTGCAGTGCTCTACCGATTGAGCTATAAAGCGAGCTGGGAGAAAGTCATATTGTGGGTTCGTTATATACCCGTGAAGAATAAATAAATGAATATGAATATATGCTATGAAACATCGGCATCGCATCGCAATTATGAGTTATGGGTTGTGTCTCAACATACGCAGAGATTAATTAAAGAGATCTAATAGATATTTTTGAAAAAATATATATGGGCGTTGATTTTCTACAATGATAAGCAAAATAGTGCTTACTCTTAATTAAAACTTTGGCCTTCCCAATATTTGACATATTTGTGAACAGGTTTCTCGACAAATCAACCGGATATAGAAAGCGAAAAAACATCAGGCAATGCATGTACAATTTTAGTCTATAAGTACAGAGAGAGCGTGTGTCATATGCGACACGCCAGACACATTCATGTAGCTTATAAGTTTCGTTCCAACGTCTTCCCCTTGCTATAGAGTGGATGACGTTTCTTTCATACGCGGTTCAGGAAAAATGTGATGTTCATAGTATTTTTCATTAGAGGAAGATTACACAGCTTTATTGTTGGATATTGCGTATCTTTGAAAACAAAGATGTTAGGAAACGCGATTTTCATCGCTGTTTGTCTCTCGAACTGAACGCTAGTTTGTAGTAACATTTAGCGGCTTGTCCGATCGTTTTCGAAGACCTCTCTCTTTTATCGTTTTTGGTCGTTTTGACGTAATCATGCAGGAGGCAATGGTAGAAAAATCACTGAATTGAGACGCTTTTGTCCATAGACGCTTAGCAGTATGTAAAAGTCTTTTTCTAAAATAAAATCGATTGCCGGAGAAATTATAATGTATGAGTGGGTGCGAGGATTGGTGGTAGGTCTGTAAACATTTTGGTGGCTGAAAAGAAAGTAGAGGCGTCATAACCTTTATCATTATTTTTCTAACTAAACAAACTAAGAGCTACTTCGATTATTAGTTATCATCTCCGTTTGCACGCAGTCTCCAGAGTATAATGTGCGGCAAGGAAATATGACAAAGGAATTGAGATTTCAGCAGCCCACGTTGGGCAAGAAATTGAGGAAAATCCTTGCCGTATGATGCTGTAATCTAACTATTAACAAGACTGAAAACGTTAAGCATTCAGTATACGTGTAGCATTCTAAATCTGCCGGAACAAAATTTACCATACACTTTAAAGTGCCTATTATATTTACTTAGTTTAAACTGTTATTACTTTCACAAATTAAAACTTTTGCATTGATTTCCGCTATCCACTTCAAAACGACGGGACGATTATTAAAAATATTGTGAATATCATTCATTTTAATCTAGTGCTCACACCGACACAAGCGAGGACCGATCATGGTTCGGAAGCTTTTCACTGTAGTCCCAATCTTCTGTTTTATTCTATCAAAAGTAGTCCATAATTCAGCCTATGTAACAGTAGTGGAGAGACACCTTAAGGACTGTATGGGAAAGAGCAGCAATTCAAACAATGATAACAGCCTGAGAGAACGAAGATGGGGATGGTGGCCAAATCGCCCGTCACAGGTGATTAGTTTATCTCTGTTAAGGAGGAAGAGGAACTAGCCGTTAATAGAGTGATATTTTTATCCGTTATAGTGATTAATTGACTAGAAAGGGATTTTATAAAGATGGTGTATTTCCCAGGGACACCGAAAAAGAACCTGTAATTAATTTTATTAAATTTACGCAGTTGTTGGCATTACATCTAGGGTCATAAATCTTGATAGAACTGTAGTATATAACAACTTTGACAGTTTGTGACAGAAGTATTAGGAAAAAACCTGGTCTTTTGAAAGATGCACCCATTTCTTGCAGAAAATTACTCCTGGAAATGAACTATTGGTCGGGCTATTAGTATTGCTATTGTAATAGGACAATTTGAGCATCTGTACGCTTTCATTAAAGATCTAGAACTGGAACTGTAATAGCAGGAGCCCATGCTCCTGGTAATAGCCATTCCAAAAGAACATTCCAAACCTGAATAATGGAGTCATTTAAAAAGATATATCATTGGGAGTATTATTATTATTATTATTATTATTATTATTATTATTATTATTATTATTGTTATTATTATTATTATTATTATTATTATTATTATTATTATTATTATTATTCATGAAATAAAAATGGGGGTTGACCATGCTCGTTTAGGACAACACGATAAATCAATCAATGCCTCCGTCGAGCTTAGTCTCAAAACAAAACAGCAATACCGGTTCTTTATGTTCGCTCGCTGATGAACCAACGGCGGGGGGGGGGGGGGGGGGGGGGAGGGGGGGATTCTTCCTGTTTCACCGTTTCAACTTTAATAAACGCTTGCAACATTATTAATATTTGAGAAAATGTCATCAAAATTGGCCTTATATCACTTTTTCAAACATTTATCTGACAACAACTTCGTGTGGACTACTGCCATTGTTCACATTATACGATGTCTTCATGGCAACCAAATTATGACATGCAGGTTTTTCAGAAATCAGAATTCCTTTCTTTATAGAAACAAAAATTAACTTTTTTACAGTAACTTTCTGGTTCTCAAATAATTTTAGTGCGTAAAAATCTAGGAAGCCAAAAGCCTAGTCCAATATGGGCGCCATTTGGAAATCAGGATTTGTCGCGTCACTGACGTCATCAATTCCTTAGAAAAACAACTTTGAAGGAACTATCGATTCTCCAAGCGTCATTGCCATTGTCATTGTCATTAATATCATTTCCTCTTAGTCCCGCCTCAGAACGCGAAAAAAACCTGGCCTAAACAGGGTTAATATTCAAGGGGGGGGGGGGGGGGGTAGAAGGGAGAGAGAGGTTAAATCCAAATTAATAACAGCTATATACGACCAAAAATGAATGAAGGAAGAAGGGAACGGAGGAAGGAGGGAAGGACGGAACGAACAAATGAACGAACAAATTTTGAATTTTGGTTAAAATTCATTTAGTCCATTGACACTACGAGCAGAGTTAGGCATTGGACTAATTTATTAGTTATAACTTTTTTCGAAATGTCCCATTGAATGGACAGCACTTTACTTCAGAAAGCCGATATTTTCCAGGTCAGTTAATCCATACTTTTTTCTTTTCAGCGAGCTTGTGCCTCATATCGCACAATTCTCTGCTCTGGGAGCTTACATCCATCGCCGCCACCTCTGCCTGCGAATAGACTACCTAGTTCATTACGAAGAAAAAGATCCATGATCATGTAGGATTCAGCGGCTGGCGATAACGTTAACAAGCATTAACAGATTATTTCGAAGAGAACTTTAAGGACTAGAACTCGTGAGAATAATATTCATCCCTGATATGATTTAGATGATGATACAAATATATTTGTACTGAGTACGTTGTTCAAGTTTAAGAAAATGTAAAAGTAATTGCTATGTACTTTGTGTGTTTTGTGTGTTCTGTAATGTAATTTCATCGTCAGAAAATTTTAGCTGTAATAAGATAATTTCCCGGATGATTTCCTGTTTTCGATGTTTAGCATATAGAATGAAAACATCTTTGAAGAAAGAAATTCCATATAAAGAGTGAAATCAGCTTTGTTTTTCCGATTAACTTTCAATCGGACTTTCATTCAGCTGACCGGATGTCTGTAGTTCGACTGGGCTAAGTAGGCTAGTCTTCGCATTATCGAGTTGTTTCCTCAGAGAAAACTTTAATCCACAATGTCCCTCTTCACCCAGGCGTACATACATTTGGGTACAGATGACAGACTGGTTGGGGTAACTCCTCTAGAAGGACATGAGTGGTATTACTCCTAATTGCTCAATGCTACAGAATCAAAATACAGATTACCTTACCTATTACCTTTATTTTATTTAAGCTGCCGGATTATCTATCACGCAGGCAATGTCTTTTCCCGGTTTGCCTCACTACCGCATCGTGTTAGAAAACAAAAAATCTGCTCCCTATACTTCACAGCAATTGTTAGTTCCCTGATTTTTGGAGGTAACTTTGGAGGTAAATTAATGCGCCTAGCGCCTTACAGACACTAGTATCAACCCTAAAACTATAACAACGAGAACATCACTCTCAAAAGCAACTTCGATTCTTTCAACTCGTTAACAACCTATTCAAACGTATTCTTAGATTCATTGTCCAGCTCTACGCAAGGCCAGAAATGATGCATATGAAACAAAAGACAAGTTACCTTACTGGTTCCCGATTTTTTAGTATATATATATATTGTCTTTGATACCCGGCGTATAGCATTCTGACTAGTCACTTTTAAGGGCCCATTAACCCAACTAGCTCCCAGTTGGCACACAAATACAGTTTGACTTCCAGATTCCACGACGGACAATTTCGCACGTTTTTCCAAAAGGAGAAGTTTGAAGTTTCGTCTGTTCATTTTCTGATCTCCTCAAACTTTTTAGTTGATATTCTTAGTTTATTCTCACTTATGGCCGGAAGATATCGTTTCGGTGTGTATTTGTTTACGAAATTTCAAGCTTAAGGAAGGTAGCGGAGTACAAAAAGATAAAATCAGCTGACAAGTATGGAAGCGGCGACAAGAATTTTGTGAAATATTCGTCCAGTTCCCAAGTCGTTCCTGTTTTTCAGCCAATTTCAGCTCAGTTTTCAAAAAAACGTTTTTCTCTCATGCATGTACAGCTTTCTGTGAATTATAGTTTATCAACATTATAGTTTATCGAGCATAAAACCTTTCTTTGAGCCATCAAGTGGTATGTTATTTTAGATAAGCGAGGGAAAAGACCACGGTCCCCCTTCAGGTTGATCGTTTTTGTTAATTCAAAATGTCACATGCAATTTTTATAGCTTAAAGTGTCCTAGGTGTAATCTTAAAGTGGGTCCTAAGTGTAATAACTTTCGGCCCTAAATGTAATAAAGGTCCTAAGTGTAATATCTTTTGGCCTTAAATGTAATAAAGGTCATTGACTGAGTCCCATCACGGTTTCACCTCATGTATTTAATGATTGAATAGTGATGGCGTCATTAGTCAGGCAAATGGCCAAAATTCCCCTTCCTTTGCTAATTTTCGCTTGAATTTATTTTGTCAATATCTTATGGTAGCAGCATACAACTGTTAAAACGATCATGCTTCATCGTGCTCCTCAAATAATGGGAAATTAACACGAATTTTCGAAAAATTTGCGTTAATTTCCGCGTCATCAATTAGGTAGTGTGTTAATTTCCTCGACCTTAATTTTCATTATTTTTGTCTCAAACTCTCGATACACTACTCCAGAAAGGAAAAAGCATTGATTTAGCAGGGTGGAGATCTGCTGGTATTATGAATTCTGTCAAAGAACGCTCGAAGTGGCCAGATTCCTTTACTTGATTCCCACGTTTAGCGACAATTCCACAAACATTTATGGATTTTTACACTTAATGTTAGAATAAATTTGTTTCTTTTGTCTTCTTTGTGGACGTTCGCGTTAATTTCCTTCATTTTGAAATTCAAGTCCTTTTTTCGCGTTAATTTCCTTTATTATTATGTATTTTTTTCCTTAAGGTAATAGCGACCTTGTTGCGCTATGCACAAGAGCACGAGAAGTTAATGGTTATCAGACCATTCGCGAACGCTTCTTATCACTTCATTTTTTTTTCAAATTAATACCTTTTGCAAATAGTGTTTGTGTTTAAACAGTCAGACTTTTAAGTTGGATTAGATTGTAGTGTTTGGAAGCTTATTTTTGCAGACTATTCTGTGACTCGTTTATCAAAAATAGTACTGAAGCTTATATGGAAAATCACTAATAAACTGTTTTACTAACTTTCTTACTTTGATTTTGTAGCAGGGATATTACTTTCAATGACTTCTCATGATCCGCCTAATTCCACGATTTTCCAGGCTTATAAAATTACATTCTCAAATTCCACAAGCGATTTTTCTATGACCTTACGAACCCTGCTTTGAAGAAAACTATAGAAATGAAGTCAAAAACACTTTTTTGATGTAAAAATTTTAGCCACAAACGGAAAGACTCGACAGAAACAATTAAAGACATAAAACAGACTTGACCTCAAGCTAACAGGCCATTGAAGCGTGGAACAGTTTACAGTCGGGTTCCCGTGTGACATTTTTCGCATCCATTCGTTGTGTACTCAAAGAGATCTCAAGGTGAAACCTCTAAATTAAAAAGGCCTTAATTAAAATTTACTATTTCTGTTGTTACTGCCTAACTAGTGTTGCTGTTGGCCCCAGTAGAATAGAATGTGCAGATTAAAATGGCATATGTGACACTTGTTGTAAGGCTTTTATTTCAGTGGGTTCTGAGTATTCACGGTAAAGTGTAATGGGGATTCCCTAGACACATTTTTGCCTTCTTACTTTTGTATAATAAATTCAGTTAAATCTTACATATTTATCACTGTGATTTCATGTGGAGCAGAACATATATTACATTCGAGACCTTTATTACATTTAGGGGCGAAAGTTATTACACTTAGGACCTTTATTACATTTAGGGACATTTATTACATTTGAGGCCTCAACACCCCCCACTTTGTTAAACTAAGTGTTTGTTGGCATGAGATCGAAAAATTCAAACAAAATTGCACTGTCATAATTGATTGTTAACTTTGAAAGGTTGTTCAGGAAAAGGTGTCATGTATAATTATGGGGACAACTGGTTCAACGTTCTTATATTTCATTACCGCTGAAGGTGGACAAGTTGAACCAAGACAAAGTTAGAAACTGCACTAAGGGCTGCTGCAGTTTCTTCGTGGTTTGATTTGAGACGTTGAGGAATTGTTAGTGAACTAAACTAATAGTTTACGAGAAACGTGCATGTGGCCACAAACATTGACACACTTCCGGAAACGGTGATTACGTCGAAAAAATGTCCCGTTTGAGTGCCGGAACATAAAGTGATTTCTGCAAAATGATGTGGGATTGTTAACATGAATTAAATTAATTGTTTCAATGCGGTGGTCATCTTGGATCAACCATTTTTCTTCACTATAGACAGAAAAAAAACCTGTAAAATTAAAAGTATTGCGGCAAAACGTGCCGGCAGATGAAAGTTGCGAATGCCCTATTATCTTTGGTTAAATTTCAACAAAAGTGGCTAGTCGCAATGTTTGGTGCAAGTGGCTCGTTCCTGCTACAGCAAGAGGTCTAAAGTTCGGACAGACTTTCCGGCCGCTCGGTCAATATAATAACGTTCAGTTGTCGTTTTGTATCATTTTCGTCGAACTATCAAGGAAGTTTCATTTAAAATCGTAATTGATCGATGAAAGCTGTTGGAGTACCTTGGAAGCTAAGAAGAACTGATTGGCAGGATGGCGTTATTGCTTTATAGGCGATTTCAGTAATGACAATTCATTTCCTTCTTAAGATGCACCTGCCTTAGAAGGTTTTTTCGACTTCTGACCCAAGTTGTTCAAACAACGGATAACTTTATCCGCGGGATAAGAGGCCATCCGTCAAAACAAATATGTGGAATACTTTCCGTAAAGCCCGATGCAGTTCCCTGGATATAACAAGAGTTTATATGAAATAAAGAATAAGGTCTTTTATTTTTAAGACACGGAAACTTTGCTCTACATTATTTCTCTTCACCCAAGTGTATAAATTGGTAACGGCGACATACTGCTAGCTGGGGTAATCCTGCGATGGACTAGCATCTCGTCCTAGTTGCTTCAGTTAAGATAAGATAAGACAAGACTTTGGTTAAGCTCCTGCCGTGTGGGCCACTTAGGCTCATAGTCCGACTTTGTCTTTAACTTGCTAAAAGTTCCTTTAATTCTTCCTTTAAAAAATAATTAACACATCCCACAGGGACTTTCGTTGACATTTCGGATAAAAAGTTGCAATTCATAACATCATGGACAGTATTTGACTTAGTTTCCATTTAGTACGTTACTGTTCCACAAAGGGGCAGTACATTAACTGTGACCGGCTAACTGGCTTGTCTGAGCAATTCAAAAATAATTTTAGATTTAGGATGGTTTGTGAGATTTTCTTTCCACTAGTTTATCAATGTGATGTGATGTTGACATGGTTAATTTAAAACCTCCTTTTAATTGTTCTGGAAGTTTGCAGAATACGCTGTCAAGTATTGTTCTTGCCTTAAAAGGGCAACGTTCTGATGTGCCGCATGACTACGTCCAAAAGAACTTGATGATGCGGTCTGAACGTTTTTGAGTGGGCAAGACGAGTACGAATAGAAGGGGATCGATGATTGAGTATGCCACACATAAAAGGAAAAAATGATAGGATATAATGGACACTTCCTAAATTGAACAAATATGAGACTATTTCCATTAAGGGGTGCTTTTTACTTACGATTAAAACTCCTGTGCATTCGTAAGGTAAAATAGAATAAAAAAGGGTTGTATCATTTGTTATGTACCACAGAAAGTATTCACGTTTTAATTATCACAAAAACAAAATCAAATGGAGTCCTACAAACCGACGAACGTCATCACATTATCCTTTTTACTGAGCAAGACTAACAACGAGACACTGTAGCTCACTTAGCATAAAGAACGAAAACAAATGGAGTGTATGTCCATACTTCAATAACAGCAAGAGAACAAAAGATATTTAATTTGGCAGTTGTTTCGCCAACCCTAACAGGAAGATAACCAAAAAAATTGAATCAAATGGAATTTTATATGGCTCGAGCAAATATTTATCTTCTTTTACATTAGGAAGATGTTTTTATCAAGCATTTATTGACATTTTGAAAGTGGAAAAGAGATAAAATGGAGATGGTGCGTCTAGGGGGTAATGTTTTACATTGGTTTTAGACCTAGCCAACACTATGCAACGTGCACTAATAGTCTTGTTGCTGGCATTGTGTCTCACGATATACCTTCAGAGCTTGCCGATCACAGAGGCTCTTACTGGGAAGCGTTATCATTATAGAAGGCGAAGAAGGAGCGGAAAGCGGGCCGTAAAGGGGTTAACAGAGGTAACGACTACTTGCTAAAATCAGTAAAAGGTTATTGCCGTTCGTTTTTCATTTCATATCGCTTCCTTTAGGAATGAACAAGCCGTTTTCGTATAAACTAGGTGCCCGTGAAGATAATGGTTTACAAAAGAAAGTAAAAGAAGAAACAAACTATTGCCCTTTTCACTTATCCACGCATGGTTAAAAAAAACTTAGCACACTTAAATTAAAGATACACTATAGATCAGAGTCTAATCACAGTTCTATGCAAATTATTATTTAAGTTTAAAAAAGAAATCGCCTGTATTTCCTCAGAGAAATAAGCCAAATTGTCTGAAAGGTAAAATATAATTATTTGCGAGTTCCGGCACGTTATGATTTGGCATGAGGGAACTTGACGAGTGGAAAATGACTTCGTAGTCGCGATACTTCGATGTGAATAGCATGCAACATTTTATTGTCAGTTTTATTTTATCCATTCTTAGCTTCTTATTATCAACCTCCTTTTCTAACACCTTTTAAATTTTTAAAGTAAACCCAAGAGCAAAACCACATTGAATTAAAGGTAAAATTTCGTACCGAGTAAATGCAACATTTTATTGTCAGTTTTATTTTAACCATTCTTAGCTTCTTATTATCAACCTTCTTTTCTAACACCTTTTAAATTTTCAAAGTAACCCGAGAACAAAACTACATTGAAATATAGGTAAAATTTCGTACCACCACATTGAATTAAAAGTAAAATTTCGTACCGAGTAAATGCAACATTTTATTGTCAGTTTTATTTTAACCATTCTCAGCTTCTTATTATCAACCTCCTTTTCTAACACCTTTTAAATTTTCAAAGTAACCCAAGAACAAACCACATTGAATTAAAGGTAAAATTTCGTACCCAGTAAATGCAACATTTTATGGTCAGTTTTATTTTAGCCATTCTTAGCTTTTTATTATCAACGTCCTTTTCTAACACCTTTTTAAATTTTTTTTTAAAGTTACCCGAGAACAAACCACATTGAATTAAAGGTAAAATTTCGTACCACCACATTGAATTAAAGGTAAAATTTCGTACCGAGTAAATGCAACATTTTATTGTCAGTTTTATTTTAACCATTCTTAGCTTCTTATAATCAACCTCCTTTTCTAACACCTTTTAAATGTTTTTTAAAGTTACCCGAGAACAAACCACATTGAATTAAAGGTAAAATTTCGTACCGAGTAAATGCAACATTTTATTGTCAGTCTTATTTTAACCATTCTTAGCTTCTTAATATCAACCTCCTTTTCTAACACTTTTTAAATTTTTCAAAGTAAACCCAAGAACAAAACCACATTGAATTAAAGGTAAAATTTCGTACCGAGTGAATGCAACATTTTATTGTCAGTTTTATTTTAACCATTCTTAGCTTCTTAATATCAACCTCCTTTTCTAACACTTTTTAAATTTTTCAAAGTAAACCCAAGAACAAACCACATTGAATTAAAGGTAAAATACCCAGTAAATTACATTCATACAAATGTAAAAACACCTGTTGCCAAGTAATGCACTTTCGTGAATCCTCTCTTGACTTTCATTAATTAGTTTAATATTCCTTATTTCCTGAGGTCAGCCATTCCATTTCCTTTTAACCAAACATCATATCACTTGATAAGAGTAATGCATTTTTATATGATCATTAAACACCATCTTCTGTCCTACGTAAATGAGAATTTTTTTTTTCTAATCCGCCCCCCTCGACCCACCGTATTTCTTTATTGACAATTGTCTGTAATTAGTTAAATGTTTGGTCTAAGGTGATACAGAGGGGCCTAATGCCAAGCTCCTATCACCTTTTATGGGGTTCCGGTGGGTGTACTGAAGACAAATATACAAAAACAGCGCAACGTAACGTAATCTAGTGTTTGTTTGTTTGTTTGTTTCTTTCTTTCTCTCTTTCTTTCTTTCTTTCTTTCTTTCTTTCTTTCTTTCTTTCTTTCTTTCTTTCTTTCTTTCTTTCTTTCTTTCTTCCTTCCTTCCTTCCTTCCTTCCTTCCTTCCTTTTTTCCTTTCTTTCTTTCTTTCTTTCTTTCTTTCTTTATTAACATTTGTCTGTAATTAGTTACATGTTTGGTCTTAGGTTATACAGAGGGACCTAATGCCAAGTTCCTGTCACCTTTCTTTCTTTCTCTTTTTTTCCCCTCCATTTTTGTCTTTAATTAAGATATCATGTAGACAAGAGTGATCACAAGAAAATTTAAAATGGTAATACATTAAGTGTTCATCAGAAATGCTTTTATCTTTATATATATATTTTTTCTCATTTCAGGAGACGCAGAGTCGTGCCGAACCCATGATGAGACAAATTTGTGAAGATCCAGATGTTCCAGGATGCTAGTTTAAAGAATAGACGCTGACAGAAGTATTTAATTAGTATCTTCGGAGGATATCTGTCTCCTTAGCTTTAACTTGTTTCACTCCGTGAGCTTATTAGATGTAACATGCAATTGAGTGTAACTTTGGAATTGTAGACATTGCATTAAAAATCGTCATTTATAATGCTTACGAAACGTTTAGTGTTGCGGGAAGGTGAGGTATAGCAAAAAGATTGAAAAACAATTGGTAGTGCTCACTTTGGTAATTCAACCACTTCTCTGTTTGCTCTAACCATTACTAATAGTAACCTGGTAGCAATAAATTAAAGGTAAATAATGCTTTGGTGACTGAGCGTAATAGGAAGTAGTTATAGGTCCTTAGTTAAAAGACGAAGAGTCAATCAGAATACTGACATTGTTGGGTATGCGTTACCTTTAGGCTTCGATTAACTGCTGCGAAGAATCATTTGAATTTCAACCCTTGTGACACAATTGCTATGGGAAAATGTTTCGTTATATAATTTTCCTTTCTTTCGAGCGAGAGATTTTTGTACGATTGTTTTGTTGTCGAATACATTATTGGAAATTCGGAAATATAACAAGGAAAACATTACTTTCCAGTTTTTCTTCATGCCAGTCGATACCGTGTTTTGCTTTTGGTAATCCCTTGCTTTGAAACTTATTCACCGTTTAGAAAGCAACTTGAGGTGGTGCCTTGTTCCATTTCTATCTCATACCAATATTTTCAGTGGTGATTTCATCCTTCAGAGGGAAGAAATATAATAAGGCGCAGTTAACGTGCCGAATATGTCACGCAAGCATTTGTTATTTGTTGTTGTTGTTGTTGTTGGTAATTTTCATAATTTTACGGATCACAACATCAGCTGTTGTCACTAACTGCAGTTAAATCGGACTTTAACCCTGCATGTATAGTAAATGCGCATTGACCAGAACTAGCTGCTGTAGTTAAAGGTTTAGGTGTGACTTCGGCTAGCCATACACATTCCAAAATGGCGGCTGCCTCAGACGATCTGGGTCGAGTAGCACGAGGGCGAGGCATCGAGTGCCACTATTCAATGTTTACATGTTTACATGTGGTAGTATAGTCCGTTCGAGGTACTTTTTTCCGACCCCTCCGCCACGATTTCTTCGGGGACTTCCTCTTTACCGGAGAGCCTTGCTTCCAAAAATATATAGATGGCACTGCTGTCGGTTTAAAGCTTTTTTTTACGGCCTGTAAGTGATGCGAGATAATCGTCTTGAGCAAACCCTCGTATGATCGGTCAATCTAAACTCTTTGCCAACATCTCTTCGTATGGCAACTATCCGTTTCCTGAACCGTTCTCTGTCTTCAGGGAACTTACGGAAAGATATTTTAACGCCATCCTCTACATAAACGTTTTTCTTACACCCGGGAACACAACAGTTTTGAGGCATATTTCGGACTAAATCACTACCACATGTAAACATTGAATCGTGGCCCTCGATGCCTCGCTCTCGTGCTAATCGACCCAGATCGTCTAAGGCAACCGCCATTTTGGAATAAGGTTTATTGTCGTAGAGTATTGAGCTAAATGGATTTAATATTGAAGATTTAATTAATACTATCAAACACAAGATCGCTCCGAGAAATCTCGTTCCTTTCGATAATTCTGTGAGATTCAAGCACAGGTCACCAAAGAGTTTGTGTGGCGTAAATGTTCGATCGAAAATTAAACAACATTATTTCTTCGAAAACCCACAAAAGTTACACTAAAGTCTAGAAAAGCTTACGTTGTGTGTTTTGCTGCGTTATCATGGCTTTTCAGAGCTTCCAAACGCCGTTTTGAGCTGTCTATCTCTCAGCGCCTGGTGCACGTGCAGCCAAAGGTCACCAAAGTTAAGCGTAATATAAGTTACATGGCAATAAAATTCGATCGAAAATTAAACAACAATATTCCTTCGAAAACCCACAAAAATTACAATAACGTCTGAAAAAGCTTACCTGGTGTATTTTACTGCGTTTTCATGGCTTCTCAGACCTTCCAAACGCCGTTTCGAGCGGTTTATCTGTCAGCGGCTGGTGCACGTGTGACGTGCATCAATATATATTATGTCAATGAACAGGTTGGGAAACGTGAAGTCCAATTTGAATGAAATTAGACCCATCATTTGAGGAGAGCACTTCAAAAACCTCGCTAATTAAAATTCACTTGAAACTCAAGCACGTGGTTACCTTCCTCAAAACATGCCAAGTTAGATGATGTGCGGTCCCTTCGGAGCAACTCATTCTCGGAGAATTTCATTTATTGAGACACAGGGCTTTCGTTGCGGTAAACAAAGCTGAATCAGGCGCCATTTTTGCCGCAGAATAGCCGTGTCGCTGTGGCTGGTTGTCATGACAACTCCCGGTCAAACCTAGGTACGAGTACTAAAATTTGCCTGACCGGGGGATTTCACGTGTAACCTTTGGCTCGCAACAAACTACACATACTCCTCCCGGCTGAATCTAGTCTTGTACCCGCCAGCCTCGCTATTCTTAATCAAATTTTGTTTTTATATGAATTGACTTCGTGATTTTCCAACTCGTAAAACTTGTGCAAGGTGAACGAACTATCCAGGCTGACTGAAGAAAGAAAAGAAAGTTTGAAAGAAATTTGCCTAGTGTATTTACGTAGCCTTCGTGCACTGCTAGACATCTCTAATCTCTTTGTTGTACTTTATCGGGTGGATAATATGAGTACAATTACTTTTAAGATAATCTTTTGTGCAATCACTGATGATACTCAAGGAAAAGCAGCATTTTGGAAGCAATAATTTTTTTTTTATCGTCGCATCCTTAACTTTTTCAAAAAAGTTATTTCAATTTAACGTTTTTAAAATGTTTTCAAGTAAAGGTTTAGATATACATAGGCAAGTGAAAATAAACGATAAAAACGAAACACCGAAACGCGCTGTTCATTTTTGTAGTTTATTTTAAAATGTTTTATCATTTGTAGTAAATTTTGACTAAGAAATCCATGGCAGTTACAATGCTGTTCCTGGGAGTAGAATTACCCCCCCCCCCCCCCCCTCCTTCCAGGTTTAGGAACTAAGACAACCGAAGCAAAATAAAGTATGCTTCGTTTTCTGTGACAGTGCAACATTTTTATGACTTGGATTCTAAATCGATGATTAGAGCTTACACAGGATCAAATAAATCTCTCTGTTTCCCCGAGACATGACTTTTACATTTATTTGCACTGAAGAAGACCTATTGGATGGGAAATACAAAGTACTGATGATCTAAAACTAAAACATGCCATACACCAAAAATAACTTGGCGACGT
Source organism: Pavona decussata (assembly GCF_977016875.1). Classification (NCBI taxonomy): domain Eukaryota; kingdom Metazoa; phylum Cnidaria; class Anthozoa; order Scleractinia; family Agariciidae; genus Pavona; species Pavona decussata. The sequence continues at coordinate 272,099 of NW_028145536.1, read as the reverse complement.
CATTAAACAAACTCATCACGTTGGGTGTCAGAGTTAGAGTCATTGATCCGATATCTTTTGCTTGACAATCATTGTGGCAAATACATGGTACTTTCTAAACGGTTCAAAACTTAAACTGATATTATTGTAGTGATATATAATTACAACGAATACATCCTATTTTATGGAAATAGCGCTAACATGTGCCGGCTTTCACGTTGAATGCGTACGTACTTTCAAAGATCGACAGTGTCGACCAGAAAGGAAACTAACAGAAAAGCGGTTATATTAACACAACGCATATGTATTCGCTAGAACAGTATCAGTGAAATTTAGAACAACTCTACTTAAAAAATACACATACATACGTTTATTGAAGCTCCCTTTACAGGGCTTTTCAGCCACAATATATTAAAATTACAAGATAAGGCGAAAGAATAAAATGTAATAACTAATGGAATTAACTACTATGGAAATAAAGATAAAGATAAACCAATTTTATGTTAACAGCATATTTACAAGTCTCTTCTTAAAAGTACCATAGTTCACTACTTCTTTGAGGTCTTTGGGAAGTCTGTTTCAGCAGGTAGCCCCTCTATAGGCAAAAGATCGTTGCCCAGTTTTTAATCTGCATCTAGGCAGATTTAAATCTTTGTTATATCGCGTATTTCTGTCATGAATTTCCGAAGGAAGTCAGCTAGGTTATTTAAATATACCTTTTTTTCCTAGCTGGGGGTGTTAAAGTCATGGATCTGTACAGGCCCGCAAATGATCCCGGCCCGCAAATGATCCCCGGACCGGAAATGATCCCCAAATTGGACCGCAAATGATCCCCGGACGGGAAATGAACCCAAAATTGGACCGCAAATGATCCCCGACCGGATTTCGTCGCCTCATCAATAATTATAAAATGGAATGGACTCGGGAATTTGGACACTGTATTTAAACTTTATACACTTCATTTTTTTTTGTCTTATAACGCAACAATCATTTTATTTAAACGCTTTGCATGCAAATTTTTTTAGTTTAAAAATAACAGTGCAGCTGCTAAGTGCAAATAAAAAGAAAATCAATTGTCCTATAAACTGGAACATGCATGTAAATTTTTCACTTGTACGATTACAACGCCAAAAATGGGTACGAATTGTACGAAAAGCGCAAGGGGAAACAGCAAACTCAACCGCGCCATTTTCCCACAGTAACCTGGTTTAAATTATGAGCTCTGTTCACTCCAAATAGCTGTCGCTTTCACAAGTGAGGATTGTTTCCTTGTTCTCACGCCTCCAAAAAAAAAAAAATCCCACGTGCACAGGTAGTCCCAGCTCAAGCTGTGAGCGATGATCATCTTGTGACGGTCTCTTGTAGCTTCTTGTGCAATAGCGGTCACGGCTGAAGTATGGGAAGTGTTTTCCCGTACTTGCGCCTTGACCGCTATTGCACTTTATAATCGGGCCTAGGAAGTAGAAATACTGTAAAGTTCTTAGAAGGGATGTCATTTCTATCAAGAACTTTACAGTATTTCCACCTCGTAAACCCGATCGTAAATATTCCCATACAAACTGTCATATTTTCGCAATGACAGCTATTGCACAAGTGATAATCGCTCACAGCTTGAGGTTGGGCCACCTAAGCGTATGGTAGACTATCGAAAGGGTTCCGATAAAGTTTGTTAATGGCACGACCTAGATTAAGGAGAAAAATTCAATTTCGTTTTAAAAGAGTTAAGTATCTTATCTAACATTTCTAAAACAGAGTTTTAAAATATTGAAGCAATAGCTAATTGTGAAGGAAAATGTATTTTCAAATCAAAGGTGTAATAATCTCCGAGACTGACGGGTTAAAATCAATAGCTTTTATGTTTTGTCCAAAAATTAAATATTTCCAGGTTAATTTTGTCTTTTAACACAGTACGTTTACCGGTTTTTATTGTTGTTACAAAAGCCTGAGGAATTTGTGTTTTCCTCATATATCCGTGAACTGACATGGAGTCCAGGACATTCCTTCGTTTTGCGGTACATTTTATTAAAATCACTTCCGGTCCGGGGATCATTTGCGGTCCAATTTGGGGATCATTTCCCGTCCGGGGATCATTTGCGGGCCGGGATCATTTGCGGGCCTGTACAGATCCAATATCTACAATCTATTTTCAAGGCGATTTCAGGAAAACTTAGTTTAGTTTATCAGGTAACAGTGATCGAGATTTATTTTATAAAGTATTTTATATATAGTTTGTATATAAACTGTGACTAATAATATAAAATATTTGCCCGCAAATAGAATTTTTATGCCTTTCCCGCCTTTGTTAGTAATCAATTGGATCGAGTGGTCCTGGGTCTTGGGGAAGAAGTAATTGGAATAACGTACGGAAACGCAGTGAAATGTCTCGGTTTTTATGACCGAATACATTTAAAAAGATCAAAAGGAAAGACAGCTCCTGGTCTATTGAACATACCAGTATTAATATTAGCCGTTTTTTGCGTCAGAATAATGCCCTTTTGCGTTTTCATTTCGTTATCGTGACTTCGGGATCTACCTTTCTTAACGAAAAACATATGTCTAAGCCTATAAGGCACTGTAGCAAATAAAAAGTGACAAAGAAGTACTCCTGACAAGTTCACAAAAGCTTGGGAAACACGCTTTTTGTATGAATACTCCAACGAGAGGAAATAAAAGAAGAGAGACAGAAGTTACCGCTTGCAAATTAAAAAGTTAGAAGCTAATTTCCTCGTGCTCGACTTCAGGAAAAGGAGCAATGATAGCTCTGTGTCAAGGAACAAAGACAGACATAAAACTGAAACGCGCAGATGCTACCTTACCTGCCAAGAACTGCCTCTTTCATAGTTCAATTAAAATAACACGCTTGCTTGAACACCCACATACGGTTCTCGCTTGGAAGTACGCGAGAATGGGCGCTAATTGGCTTCATTGCTTCGAATACAGTAAGAGCCACTGTAGTACCTTTTCCTAACACAGATTAAATCCTCATTCTTCTCATTTGTGGCCATTTAAATCGTAGCTGTTATTTTTTTGAGACGCTGTCCATTTCTCAATATTTCATTATATTAACCGGCTTCGGTACACTTGTCAAACCGACTGCACTTGTTTAATCGGCTCTAGCACACTAATTTCGACAATGAAAGGTTGGAATCGATGCATTGTCACTGCGCATCAAATTTTGGGATCGAGGTTTAGGAGGGCATTCAGTGAGGCGTTCAAATGACTTAAGCGCCTTTGCAAGTGACAATTTGTCAACAATAATTCTGTATTTCGAATTTGGACTTTCTACGATTCTTACTAGCTGCTTGAGGTTCATTCAGGAACATTCCTTCCTTCCCTATGAAAAAAGCTTTTTCATAAGGTTTCCTGAAACCAGATTATTATTTAAACCACATCAGTGAGCTGCAAGGAAATACTACATTTAAAATTAATCGAGCAGTTCTGTCCAAAGATACTTATGCCAAGAGTCAGGTGTTAAAAATGATGTCTTTAGACTATGTGGAACTGTTTAAGGTACATCCTTTGCTGTCAAGTACAAATACTTAGAATAAAGGAAAACGTGTCAACAACAAAGATCAAGAACAGAAACGTTAATTTTTCTTTATGATTATAAAGAAAAAGCTTTTACGTTTGCACATGTTTACTTTAATCTTATTTCCTCGACATCCACCCATAACCTGGTTCTTTCAAATTTCTTTGTTAGGAATAAGTATTTGCGTTTATTTTGGACACTCCTTCCTCCACTGTCATCTTGCTTTTCCGAAAACTTCCACTTTTTTCTATTAATACTTAAACAACGCCATTATGAAACCGAAAATAAACTATTGTTTTGGAGCAACTGTTCAGGATAACCTTGCAATGTGTGAACACGGAACAAAAGCTTCTCAACCAGCCGTAAAAAGACAAACAATCATTATTTTACGCCTCCGGATATAACACGTACTACATAAATGCATGATCTAGTATAGAACTAATATCACTTCTGTGAAAAGCTGTCTCTCCATTATCTAGTCATGGCGTCTAAACCTTTGTTTGTGTCTTTTTGCTGCTCTCTTTTGATTTTAAGCATTTTACCCAATGGAATAGCTTCGACAACCGATGGTAGGTGGAATAGAAATCAGCCTAAAGACCAGACTGAAGGTAAGGAAAATATTATTGTTTATTCATGGCTAGATGATTTATTTTAGTCACACAGCCGTAAAATTAACGGTTCTGCTAATCTTGTGATAAAATACGCAGTTAAAGACGCTAGATTATTGAATTGGTGCAGGACGAATTTCAACAACGGATATCTTTAGTGAACGAAAGACGTAACGATACCATTAATTCACTTTATCAAAGGACATTTTTCTAAGTACTGATCAATTTTCCAATCTGATGTGTCGGGGTTTTTTAATTATTTCTTCTAAATACCCGGCCAGCGATAGTATTTCTCTTTTTAAAATGATTAAACGTTATGTTTTTCTCTTAAAGCATAAATTATTGCCTTTGCTTTTTCAGGCCTTTGCTCCTTAGTAAGTAAGAAAGCTAGTGAATGTTGATAAACAAGAATAATGAAGATAATTAGAACTGTGTGGGTTGATATGACACAAGAAAATTGTGCCACCGGCGACTGCAATACAATGAACTTTGCCATCGAGCTATTAACGATCACGTACCACGAAATAGCTTCGATTTTAACTACAGAAAATGTACAATAACTTGAACAAACTAAAAATAATAATAAAATAAAATAAATAAAAAGAATGGAGAATGAAACTTTGATTATCTTTGTTAGCGTCTTTCCGCCAGCAGCGGTCGACCATCGCGAGGAATGGGACCGTATTTGGGAACTCAGTGAACGGTTTCCAACCGGAAAACTGACGCCCCATTCCTTGCGATATTCGTTACGCGTAAATAATTTAGAAAGGCAGCTGTTTTCATATTAAAACGACACAGACAGCAACGAAGTAATTGTTTTGCATTTTTTTCAGACTTTTTTTTTATAATAGACTTGAGGTGACCTTGTGACGCAGTGCTAGTTTACCCGTTATATTAATTTAACATATTTATAATTTACTTCTGAAACGCACCCTCTGTTTACCAGGCTAGTCTCCAGTTCAATGGTGTGTTTAACCTACGCATGCGCATGGTACAACTGCACTCATGAGTTCATATCAAATCGTTTTGATAGAATAATCGTTAAATAGCATGCACTGCTTTTTCAGGTTCAACCTTCAAACTGAACAAGGATCCCGATCATTGGAATGGGGACATAAGGCAACCGTTCCAGCCTCCTTGTACAAGATGGGGCTGTACTGGCAAGCGAGAAATTCGCGATAAGAGAATGGCTGCTGAAAGACTATTCAGGGCTAAAATACGCCAATTGCAACACGCCAAGGGCAATGAAGGGGTCTTGGAGAGCTAGAGTAATTAATGAAAGACCTTTTAAGCCACAAAACATGCAGGTAAATAAATAATGTCATTCACATTATGCTAGCTGTGGGTGGGAGAGAGTTTTCCCGTATACAGGAATGTTTGTTGGCATTTGACAGTAACTATCAAGTGCACTTTAAGTCGTTCGGTGGGCATACAACTAATTCAAAACAAATCTAAAAGGATAACCAAACAATTTAACAGTCACACGCAAATGATATTTAAAAAAATTTCATTTGACGATGCCGGTCGTTTAGTAACACATATAATACTGGCCTACGTGAAAAACTAGAAAGAGAGAGGAAGGCAAACGAAAGAAAAAAAAAAAAAAAAAAAAAAAAGGACGAGAGAAAAAGGAGGGGTACTGTTTTTATTCTCTTTATCTCGCCCTCCTCTCCCCATATACCACTCCTGCGCAGACTAGTCTCCCGACGTAAATATTCATTTGTCTTCTGCGTGGCTTATTTTAGTTTAAAAGCACAAAGGAGGGTGCTTGGCGGAGATATAGGGCTTATGTACTTTTTCTTTAAAAGAACAGAAAGATATAAAAACATACCTATAGAAAATCAGAGTAATAATTAAGGAGTTGTAAGGGTAATGATTTGGTAAATGTCTAGGTGAACCTGCTCATGTGAAGGGAATCAAGAAATATACTTAATTTTCTTGGCAAGTCACTTCTTGGCAATCAAAACTCTTCAAATTCAGGAGGACAAACACTCTACACTCTTTTTTTTTTTTTATAAGAACCTTTTTTATAAGAACGTCGAGGCTGAGGTTAGCTAAATTTTAAGAACATACTAAGAACATTACCCAGGCTGAGAGTCAGTTAAGAACATTTTTATTACGACCAAATGTTTTTAAAATGAACAGTATAAATACGGATAAAATAATACAGGTAGAAATTCAGTCCATATTGTTCAATAAACCCAAATAATAGGTGCCCTGCTCACGTCCGCATAGATTTTTTGAAATACTAAAACAGATAAATAAGAACGTCTTAAGAACTTTTCAGGCTCAAATTGCCAAAAATAATAAGAACGTTTAGCCTCAGCCCCAAAATTAGACGTTCTTATAGAAAAAAAGAAAAAAAAAAAAAAAAAGAGTGTATTGAAACAGGATCTGGTACACTAGAGGGATGGTTATTATAACGAGGGCACTTATTTGAAGGAGATCGAAAAGAAAACGAACCAACCCTGCCATTCTTATATGATAGCAAAGTATTAAATTTAAAATTTAACTTATTTATTCTTCTAGGGGAAACAAACGGAAGTACTATTGCAAGAAGTAATGAAGCTTTTAACTAATAAAACAGTCAGTGTAAGATGCTGTTGCAACGGAGAAGAAATAGGATCTACCTTAAATAAGTAAATAAAAAAGATATTATGAAACTACAGTTCTGTTAATTAAACTCTTTTGTGCGTAATAGCGTTACTTTCTAGTTATGGAATATAACGCAAAGTATTGTTCCGGCATTTCTAAAAGAAAACACATATATTGTTGGAAACATAAAGAAACATCTTCAGTCCTGATATTTATCCCCCATGAAGATTGAACGCAATTCCAAATTCAAATTCGCACCACAAGCATGGTGGAGAGGGATGGGTTAAGGAAGATGGGATATTAAGTTTAGGATCTGTGCTCTTTTTGCGAATACGTCGAGCTTCATTTCCATAAAGAACAAGATTTGCACCGCGGAATTCGCTCCTTGTTGACTTCACTCAGTCTTGGTATTTTAAAATATTTTTAAAATTTCTCTCGACAGCTTTGTTGTTTCTTTGTTTTTGTTGTTGCCATGATTGGCTTTTCTCACCATAAGATGGAATTTGACGGTAAAAAAAGCATCACAAATCACCTGACCTTTCTTTTGGAACAACTGCGTTAAGTAAACTCAGAGGAGAGTAGACCGTACATTATATAAGCTCTTTTCGAAGCTGGTTGCATTGTATATTGGAAATTGGGATTGAACAATTATTATAATTTCACTAACAACTTGGCCATCTGTATTCTTGTGCCCTTTTCGTGTTTTTTTTTTTTTAATTTAATTTTTTTTTATTAAACGATGACATAAGAGAATGATTTCAAAAAACTCGGAGACAAGTATTACCCGTGGTTAAAGTTTATTTAATTTCATGGTGTATACATTGTACCTAATTAACATTTGACAGTTTGAAAGCGATTCATTAGTGTTGTTTCAATGTGTTGTCGGTTGCTTTCTACCAGTCTAAAATAAAATATACGCAACCTCCGTTTGTTTACTTTTTTTTTTTTGTTTTTTTCTTTGACTTTCGACTGAACTATTTGCAATCGATTCTTAAGGCTAACTTTTGGAACAGAATTCAGAGCAGGCTTAATGTCCTCTCAAATGCATATGAATTTTTGAAATAGAAATATCGGGAGTATACAAATAATAAAAGCAATACATTTCTTATTGTTTTGTCATTTCACCTCAAAATATTTTCATAACTTCAAATTGCATGCACATTAGCGTGTCAGAGCTTTCCAGTGACATTGCAGGCCTTGGTGCCGTTGAAGGTGTCACTTCAGTCACAATCGAGGCACCAGCATTTGGTGTCATGATATGGAGAACCACAAGTTGGGCCAAAAATTTCTCTTCCTATTAAGGGACTCTTTAGGGCAGAGATATAAAAGAAAAAGAAAATTCACAAACAGAGTGAAGCCTGCGAGGCTAGATGGTAAGAGGTTTCCACTTCGCTAGCAACTCAGTCTGACCTAGTCATGGTTCGACTACGCATGAGTTAAAGAATCCAACTGTCCTTGTTTACTTTTTATGAGATACAACCAGATTTATTAGTCTTTAAGTGTTTTGATCACGCAATCCCTCCTATTCAAGGTTTTTTACGGCGTATACTCTCCATAAATGTTACACTCACCGCATCTGTACGCGTCCTTCGCCGTGTTGAACGGGGATTACTTCGAAGCGAACCACGGAATTGACGGCGGCAAAAGACTTTCCTGAAGCCTTGGCGAAAATTTTCGTTGAAGATGAAGTACAAGTAAGGACTTATACAGACGTTTGAATAGGCCAGTAGAACGACCCAGAAAAACAATGTTGCAATGTAGCAGGGACCACCGGTCTCCCACAGAAATAGAGCAAAGTAGATCGAGACATTCACTGGTAGCCAGCAGCATATAAAAACAACAACAACTGCCACAACCATCTTTAGAACACTTCGGTTGCGTTTGGCGATCCGTTGTTTGTATTTCACAGACTGGTTGCCGGGAATTTTGTTCCTCCACAAGGTGACGATGATTCTGATGTACACGACCATAAGGATGGCCGCTGGTAAGAAAAAGAAGGTTATGGAAAGCACCACGAAGTAAACTTTGGACGCTTTTACATGGTCTAAGAGAGGACTCCAATTGAAGACGCAATAAAAGTTATCATTAATCTCAATGAGCTTGAGCGCGTAAAAGTAAGGCAAATGTAATAGAGCAGCTAAGAGCCATGTGCCAGCCAAAACCATTCCACAAACTTTACCACCGTTCATAAGGCCAGCTTTCATCGGGAATACCACACCGTAGAATCTATCAAATGCAATTGCCACTAAACTGAGGATGGAAACGGCCGTTGAAATATCTTGGACAAAGAAATCGAGTTTGCACAACACTGATCCCAGCGTTCCACCAATGAACCATCTTAGAGGCTCCGAATAGAGCTCCGAAATCAGCCGTGGAATGACAAATACAGCAAATAATATGTCTGACGAGGCCATGTTTACTATGAAATAATTGATAGTGGATCGCATGCTGCGGTTCTTGAAGATGACGACGATAACGAGAGAATTTCCCAGCAAAGAGCCTAACGCAATAAAGCAGTATGCAAACGTCTTCCAAGATGTCTCAGCGGGTGTATCAGGGACAAATCCGCCACATGCAACGAGACGACTGGGCTCCGTGTCGTTTATTGTGCCGTTACTGGTCATTTTTGATTGAAAACAGTATGTCAGTTTGTAGATCCTTGTCTTTCAAGCTTGGACAAGTTTGATGATAAAATAAAATGGCTTCAAGTTATGTATTCAAGGCCGGTGGATGAAACGGAGTGATGGTCAGCGAGACGTTATCGGGTTTTTCTTTGAGAGAAAAAAAAACAGCGTCTTGTTAGTACAAAGAAATTCATTTAAAATTCATAACCTAACGCTATTTCAATCTAGCGCTATATTTACAATCTAATCCAATTCAGAATAAACCTATCACTACCTGGAATTTTGAGAAATTGCACTAACGAGCAGACAAACGATTCGACCGCGGCTAGAGCTTTGGACTCGCAATTACCATTGTTTTGAGGAAGCAAACTTTTAGGTGCGCGTCCTTTACCATCGACAAGAAAACTGACAAAATTAACATCTCATGCATGCATACAACAATACTTAGTTATATTATTTGTATTTCCGTGGATAAATTCTGACATTTGTATTAGTAAATTTAAACAGAAGGGCTGAAGACTTTGCGTAATAAACAGACCAACGCGAAATTATGAAAACGCGTTGAAGCATTTATGATCACCCGTCGCCAACAAAATGCTACAATCAATGTCATTCTGGACATACGAGTGTTTTCGTTGTTTATGTCATCATCTGGTATTTCCTAGGTAAAAAACCTTTTTCTTTTTTTTGCTTAAAATATCTTTACTTTTCCGTGGGTTTCGTGAGGTAATTGGTTTAAATTATTAATTTCACCCTTATAAAAATAGTATTGCATTAGTAAAAATAAACGAAAGGAAGGCAATAACCGCGTAATTTACAAAGACAATTTTACAACATTTATGCAGAGATTTCACCTCCAAACAGAATCGAAAAAATTGTCTCATTAATTCGGTTTTGACACGTTGCTCGTCTATTGAAGTTTTGTCGAATAGTGAATTTCAATCCATAATATTTCAGCTTTCATGATTGTGTTCAGATCTTGACTGAAGTTTAAAAGGCTGGAATTCTCACAATAATGTTCTAAAAATGAAAAAAAGAGGTTTAACTTATCCGTGACAAAGCTTTTAAAAATGTTATTTTTATTATACGAGAAAAAATACACAAGACAAATGTAAACTTTTGAAAACCTTCCCGTTATGGAGAAAGGCGAGAGAGTATGTAAACCGGTGTCGGCTGATAATGGAGTTTTTTTTGGCACCATTGATGTTTGAAATTTTTGTCCAAACATTGCATTTATTAACAAAGGTCTAAAAGATACTGCTAAGCAACCATTTCAAAAACAGTGGAAATTAAAAGGAAACCTTTGTTTTGGCTTGACTGCATATACAAATTATTTTCTAAAGGGCATATTGCACAAGTTTAATGATTTTGCTTTCGCGGAAAGTCAGCTTTGAATCCCCTCTATTTCTCATAACTAAATTGGCAACAAATTGTCAAGGGGATGGGTGGTAAGAAATGACATGTTTCAACTGGAAAATGTCTCAGCTTTCAACGCTACATCCAACCTAATTTCTTGCTTTAATGGTAAAAGAAAAAAAATCGTGCTGCATCCGGATTTATATTATTTTTGCCGTTTTCGTTTTCTTTTGTTTTCCTTCTTAACCAAGCAACCTCGTTTCTCATTGCTCCTTTCCACCATGGCGAATAAATAATCACCCCCGTTCTTATTTCACCTCATGTACAAACAGAAAATAAAAACCTAAGTTAAAGAAGGAAAGAAAGAAAGAAAGAAAGAAAGAAAGAAAGAAAGAAAGAAAGAAAGAAAGAAAGAAAGAAAGAAAGAAAGAAACTTAAGTTAAGAAAGCATAGTGGTTGGAAAGGTAGCCTGTTTCAGGCTGTCTGTGTGGAGACGAAAAAGGAGACGAGAATTAAGGAGTGAGAGAGAAGGCATAAAAACGAGGGGGGGGGGGGGAGGTGGGGAAACCCTGACGCGGAGACCACGATTACAGTTGACAACAGCTTCGCTTCACTTGAGCACAAAGCATTGGAGACTCGAGAACAAATTTGAAATATCAAGATCTTCCCGAAAACGGTGGGGAAGATGGCGAAAACCTCTTTACCAGGAGCCAGATTGAGAAGACAAGCTTTTTGTTCCTTCCCGAGTGCTTTAACTTATTGGATATCTCGAAGACAATTATCTAAAACTACACCAAACTCAGACGCGTCGAAATCACACACATCACCCACCACCCACTCGCCATTTTGACTCTCTCGCAATCTCTTTCGTGTGATGCGTAAACTGTCAAATTGGCCAATCATAGGGTATACCAGGAGCTAACAAGAAACCAAGCAACCCCAAGGGGGATTCTCATATGAAAACGACTGGAATGATCATCGGGAAATGCCCTAGAAATGCCCTTTTCTTGGTGTGGTTCGCTGACTATTTCCTGTAATATTTTCCGGCGCAGGCTCTGATGTTAATCATCTTAAATTTTGGCGCTCTTGTAGGTACCGATCAAAAAACTCCCTCATCGCACCCCCTCCCCCCCAAAACAATGCAAAAACAAGGAAGAAAAAAAACGACTACATGACTGACTGATAGACTTTCTCAAAGTCCGTTTTCGTGGGAGTCCAGTCAGAACTTCCAAAAACTATTATTAGATCTTGCTGATATCTAATGGTCTTTATTTATCAAGCATAGTGGATTAGATACCATGACAGCTAAGCCAATCACAGTTCATGAATCGCATTATCCAATGATCATGTTTTTAATAATGAGTCTTATTTGGTCTATTGTTGTTGTAAAAAGTAGTTCTGCGGATCAGGCCTTGTAGTGGGTCTAATAAAATGAAAGTTACTGAGGTCTTGACTAAGTGGAGCTGATTTTTTCTTGGGCTTTTGGAAAATGCCACCGTTGGCAGAGTTCTTGGGTGATTTGGGCATCAAAATTGAGTTATTGAGCTCAAACCACTTCACACCTGCTCATTGATCTCACTTCCTTTATCTCGAACGGTTATGTGAATTTGCGAAAAAAAAAAAAATAATAATAAGAAATGGAACCTAATAACCTTGATAACCGTGATTTCAAGTATTAGGACATTGAATTGAATGGTGGGATTTTGGAATGAACTAATTTTCACGATACTGAATGATTGAAAAGAAATTGAAGAAAATATTAAAATTGCCACCTACCTGTCATCTGTGTTTACGTAAGTCTTGTCATTTAGCATTTACCGATGCACTTTTGTTTGCTAAAAGATATTGATCCGCTTTAAGAAGAAAATTCAATTTTCTCAACGTGTGGCTTTTGCCCGGTATAAATCTTTAATTTGTTCCTTCATCCGCCAAAGTGTGATTATGTTTAGACAAAGTGTAAAAATTGGTGGAAATTGCTCTTTTCTCCAATTAATTTCATCCAACCGATATCAAAGGCTTGTTGATAAGCGCCGGATGCAAGGCTTTGGCAGATCAGTAACGCGGTAATCAATTGAACATCAAACCCTTTTTCGGTCCATTTAGTCTCTGTCAAAGAAGCGAAAACACACATAGTTTGTCAAGTTCATAACAGCAGTGTTTTAAGAGCAACATCGGAATATATATTTAAATTCAAATAAGGTTTCTTTGGCCATTTATTGCTTCTAAACTATGGATGACCATGGATCGGCAGTTGAAAATTCTTCTTCTGAAGAAACGTGTCTTTCTGACTCCTTTAATTTGGACACCAGTGCAAAGAGCAGTCAAACGCTAGCTTATGTTGCTATCTTTGTTCTCAGTTTAATTGGAAACTCGCTCATTGCAACGGTGTTTTACAGAGGTAGGAACCTACGAACAACTGTAGACTTCTTCATTCTGAATATGGCGTGTTCGGACTTTCTGTTTGCGCTCACTGTCGCCCCTCGCAGGATTACAGAGATACTCTCCAGTCCAAATGAATGGCATATGGAAGGGATCCTTGGGGAAACACTTTGCCGAGTCACCTACATAGTCCAAGACGTCTCTACTGCAGTGTCAATCGAGAGCCTGGTTGCTATCGCAGTGGATAGATTCCGTTCAATTGTTTATCCTTTAAAGCCAACCTTCATCACACCCTCCATAAGAAGCATTCTCATTCTTCTGACATGGGTGGTTGGCTTTGGATTTCACGCCCCTTACATCTACACTTGGCGGATATCATTTCAAGACAACAAAACCTTTTGCGTGTTTAGCTGGTCTCCGTTTTATGATGACCACGACAGCAGTTTCACCAACAAATATTTCCTCGTTTTGTCGTCCTTACTTTTTGTTCTCCCTACGGTGATTATGTTAGGATTGTACTCTGTTATGATTGCGCGATTGCATCAAGGCCAAAAGACGGTAAAAAGTTATTCCGGCAACCTCAAGAAATCTTTAAACAAACGCAATCGAAATGTCTTTAAAACCATCATTGCTGTGGTCGTAGTTTTCGAGTTTTCGTGGTTGCCATTTAACATTTTTATGTATTTATATTTCTTCTTCTGGGATTTACGCCCGTCTTGTATCGCAACGACTGTTCTTAACTACATCATTATTTTGGCGCACGCAAATAACGCAGTTAACCCGTATGTGATTTTTGCCTTTAGCACAAATTATCGAGATGGATTAAAAGCGTTGTTTTCCTCCAGAAAAATACGCCCCCGCCTAAGGGAAGTACAAAAGTTGACGACATTGGATGTCACCAAACTTGAGCAGAGAACTAACTGTTTACAAAGATCAACACCTACTCTTGATCAAAACGCGGTGACAGATGGGTGCCTCAACACAAGTCTTTAAAGGGGCTCTCTGGCCTGCATCCACACTAACAATACAAGGGTAGCAAAATATTTTCCAGTTGAAGGATAGTTCCCAAAACAGTATACTTATTATAAGATAGTTAGACATTTCTTAAAGAAAAACAGACAATCAAAACTATTGTACATTGAGTTGTATGCGGGTTTTTGTTAAATATATTCTAATTTAAATGCTATTCCCCTTTTGCTCCGTAGTAATACCAGCAGTTATTACCGCTTAGAACTAACTTTTTTAAAATGAATATATTACAGGCAAATTTAACTCCGATAGCATGATATCGATGTGCATGAATGAAGATAATTTACACACGTTACTGATATAAATGGAAAATATGATTATGACTCCAAATAAGACAGAAAACCAATACAAGAATGTGAAGATATATTGAATCATATTAGGTGAAATATTTACGAGAGTATTACTTAGCTAAAGACTTTAATTTAGCCGAGGAGATCATGCGATTCCTTTTTATGCTTATTTTTTAGAGGCTAAAAAATGCTAAGAAATCACGCGAAAAAAAAAAATAATGCAAAGTATAGCAAACACGTTTTATTTATGATATAACCAAAAAACAAAATTGTGCAAAACATAAACTCCTATTGGTTGTTTTTAAGTTCGCTAGGTTTAAAAGACAAATGTTTCATTGCTTATTATAACCATTAACCGGGATTATCATAAACATTAATTAAAAGTTAGAAATATTTTTGTTGTTGTTGTTTTTTAAAGTCGTCAATGTCCCTAGAGAATGGCTTAGTGGGCCCTAATAAAAAAGTTTTGACTGTTCAATTCAGGTTCAATAGTCCTGAATAAAACGCGATATGCATCAGTCACAGCCGGAAAGGCGAATTCAGTGTAAAAGGTGACTTGACCGCTTAATAGAGGTTACCTTTACAGCAAAGGGAAGCAATATTTTTATCATTAAAAACTGTTTTCATAATAGGAGGTGAACATCAACGGTTGATCAAGTCTGGCCGAGATCGTGGGTTCGATTTCCGCCGAGGTCAAAGATTTTATGTTATTTTATTTCATTTTATTTACCACTCGTGGGACAATTTTCCTTAAAAAGCGGCGGCCTAAGGATATCGAGAACTCGCGGTCAAAAATGAAGTTTCGGATTTCCTCATATTTTGTCAGAAGAATCCCTTTAGAGAACTATTTAGAAATTTTTCCAAAGATTTTTCGTGTTCGAGAATTCCGGCAAATGTGAAATGCCGTCATCGAGTCGCAGCCGGCCTTAAATTTTGGTGAGATTTGGTGCATTTTCAAATCGTTCGGGAAGGAAGACGGCTTAGCGATGAAAACGGTTTTTTGAAGTTAAGTTAGGCATCTTTCTGAGAATACGGTCCTATGAAAAAATTTGCTGGAGGATTCTTATTTACATGCAGTTTTCAAAGTCCAGAGATTCCTATTTTTAGTATTTTCCTTAACACTGGAAATATCGTGTCCTGGTACATCGAAATTTGTAGCAAGTATTATACTTTAGGAAAGTTCTATACATGTACTGCAATATATAAAAAAAATCCAACTTAGGTAATTTAAAATCCAATTGGGAATTTTAATATAGATATACAGTCGAACCTGTATATAACGGCCACCCTCGGGACTTGAGGAGCTGGCCGCTTAATACAGGATCACTAAAAATACCTACTGGGCGTTGTCTAACGTCAATTTTAATAGCGTGTCATACAAAAACACTTCACGCAAGGAAACAATAGGACAATCAACGCTCTTTCAAGCAATCAATACTTTAAACAAAGTTTAGTGCCAATTTGTAACTCAACGGTATAATATACGTAACATTGTGTAAAAGTACTATGAAATAAATTGTCTTCTACTCTTCTACGGTAAACAGTGCTCTATTTCTATGACTTACAGTTCACAACAAAATATCTCATTCAGTCATTTCATAGTTGTTACGCTCAATGTTCAATGTCACATGGCTGAAGAACAAGCTAATTAAAGAGGAATTTCTTGCTAAAGAGTGAAGCATATTCAAAACAAACTTTTATAGCGTTTGTGATATGGTACTGTACTTCAGCACATTCTGTAGAAGATAGATCCCCCTTAAAAGGAGTTTTTAGGTCTATGATTTTAGCAGTTATAAATACCATCAATTATCAAATACTTGTTTATTGTAAATAGTAAATTTCAATGTTATGTTTATACATATAAGAAGTCATAAGTCTTATCTTACTTTACAATTTTATTACAGTGATTGTTTATGTATGTATTTTTTTTTTTATATTATTTACACGACCCCACAAGCTGCATAGCTTAAATACTCGTCGTGTCAAAATAAAGGTTTTACTTACTTTCTTACTTACTTACATTGCGGACGTCTGAAAAGCGTTAACGATATTAAACGGCCCAGCATCTGCTTACAGGCTGGATCGCATTTTAAACACAGTAAAATACCGCATAAAATAACATATGGCTCAGTTTCCATTCAAGGGTGGCCGCTTCATACAGGTAAAAATAACAAAGAAAGACAAACATAGGACTGCTACAGGGTGGTAGCGGCCGCTTAAGGCGGGGGTAAACCTGAAAGCCGTTTTCATGCCGATTAAAATCGGTTTCATGGAAATATCTCGTTCACGTTTCAAGCAATCCAAAATCTCTCTGTTTAAAACGGAAACCAATGTTATTGGGTGTTTTGTGAATTTTTAGGTGAATTTTGGGTATATTTGGGGGGAGATAGTTTTTCTTGAAGGATTGGTAAAATTAAGAGAAATAAGAAATATTGAAGATTTAGTGAGGTTTTAAAATTAGAATTTGTAGTTAATAATTAATAGACGGATACCCAGTTAGTCCACTAGCAACCTGGGGTGCTCTTGCGTGGTTATCGACTGTCTGTTGGTGTTTTAAAAATCATTTTCTTTCTTTTATCTCTTCTTCAAACCTCTAAAAATCCCATTAAAATTCACGTTTACCCCCCACCTTAATAGAGGTGGCCGCCTAATACAGGCAACAAATACAGCGTTTGTATGAGCGAACAATCGGTCTTTGATAACTGGCCGCTTAATAGAGGATGGTCGCTTAATACAGGGCCGTTATATACAGGTTCGACTGTATTTATTTTTCAAAAATTGCAGTGGTCACGCAAGGAAAAGGTAATAAGTTTAAAATAAATTTATTGTTTGTTTCATTTCTGGTGGAATAAAAGTAAGTTGTTAGTCGGAAACAAAACCTCATGTGTTGATGAGTTGATCCCTATAAAAATTAATTTCATTCCTAGTAGGTGATCATCGATCGAAAACGAAAAAATGTAACGTTCAGGTGTTATGTCACGCTTTCCTCTGTACGCCAGCGTCAACAATGCGAAGGATACGAAATAAAATCAGTAAATATTTCATATTAAAGTGTATCTGAAACCTCCCACAGATGATAATGTTTCATTAAATTACTAATCGACTTGCGTATAACTGAAACGCCTTTGGTTCAGAAAAGTTGCGCAAAAGATCCAATTTTTATAAGTCCTAGGTTTGTCAATGATGCATCTCATCCTCATTGTCAATACAAAAACGTGACAGGCACTACATTGAGCTGGAAAAGCGAAGACGAGAAATCTAAAAGCTGAAGAACAAGGTATCTGTGTTTTCAATTTACAGGTCCTAGACTATATATCATAAACAGAACTGAGATATCAGAGCCAGTAGAGAAAATCATACTTTCACTTTTATTAGTGCAAGGCTGGCCATAAAATTATCTTCAACAGCTACACGGCTGTAATACATTTGAATGAGCACTTTCCGTTCCAACGCCTGCAAAATTTAAGGTTACACGGGACCTTCAGAGGTGTCTTCAGAGGTGTCTCGCGTCCAAGCGATGTAGCGCGTCCGGTTTAAACTGTAGATACCTGAACCCTTATATCAAATTAAAGCTTATAGAGCTGGCTATCCAACTAAACCAAGAATTTTGAAATAAAATGAATTGCCACATTTTAGCGCTGTTTTCTCAAATTAATTTTTTTCACTTGGAGGAGCCACTTCGAAGAGCTAAAACTCAAAAGGAATTTGTTCGTTTGCCTTCAAATTTGGACAGTAGCTACTTTAACATATAAACAACAAAAACGTGTCTGCGAAGTTTTTCTTTCGAAATATTTTTTCTCCGAGAGTGATTTTTGTACGATTACTCCACATTTTTTTCATCCTATTTCGAAAATGTTCTATAACTTTTAACTGCGATTGAATATGGCAAAACGCAGACACGTTTTTGTAGCGCTTTGGGTCAGGAAACTGAGGAGCAACTTAAATAAGCAAAAAACAAAATTCACTTAGACTTGTAGCTTTAAAAAGGTGATTCGGACGCTCGCAATTAGAGGTCGTGAAAAATTCGACAATTTATTTTATTTCAAAATTCTTGGTATGGTTTGATAGTCAGCTCTATAAGCTTTAATTTGATATAGGGGTTTATAGGTATCTAAAGTTTAAACTGGACGCGCTACATCGCTTAAACGCGAGACACCTCTGAAGGTCCCGGGTAACCTTAATTGATTTAATTTAATGAACCATCCCATTAATGCGAGAAAAAAATCCACCCCTCTCAGTCCTATCCGGATAGAAGAGCACCAGAAAATAACCAAGGATGTTTGCATACTATGGCCACACTGTGTGCATAGCTATTGTAAACTTGTTATTTATAAACCATGACGCAAAATGGTTATAAATAGCAATGTGCGTTCTTGGTTTGGAGTGGTTTGCTCGATACTAGAAACTGTATTTCTTCTTCCGCGATGACATATTTTCAGTTTCTATATATTTTTGGTTGCATTTATGGCTCCGTGCTCATTTTCGTCCTTGATAGACGACCAGTCCGGCTGCGGTCAAAGTTCGTACTGTTACAGGAACCTGCGTTTCTTTAGGTAAATGCCAAAAAGATATCTCTAGTTATCCAGGTCCCAACGCCAGGAAGGTGTTTGCTGACTACAAAACTGACAGTATAATGTGATTTATCCTCGCGCGCGCATGTTAGTAAAGTTATCGATCATCTGACGGTTGTTGATTGAACATATGAAGTTAAGTTTACTGACTTTCCATTGACGGAATTAAAACACCGGTGATATTTCTGATCAAGCTACGATGACCCAAAAACAAAAGTCTTTAGATTGATGGAATTTGATATTCTGAAAGGATGAGTCAAGTAACAATCTGACCATCTGCCCGCGCAGATGTAACTTTCACTGTAAATTTCGATGTCCGCAAAGTTTCCACAAATTCAACTGTCAACAAAAATGCTGAAAGTAGGATTCTTCGGACTTTGCAAAGTGAAACTCTCGCTCAGAGCTAACAAGTTGAGCCTCAATGTGGCAAAAACTGAGTTTATGGTCATTAGCTCACGTCAAAAACTGCAGTCTTTAAATGACAAAACAATAAATATTAATGTAGAGGGCGTCAAAATAAACCAAGCAGATAAGAGCAAAGCTCTCGGACTGAGCACAGATGAAAACCTATCCTGGAAGGAGCACATACACGCACTGTTTCAAAAAACGGCGCTTCCAGTATCGGTGCCGACTTAAGCGAGTCAGACCTTTTATTTCAATGCACACCGCTATTGAAATATACAAAGGTCTTATCGAACCACATTTTGATTACTGCAGTGTTGTTTGGAACGGCTTGTCTCAACAGCTGAGTGAGAAACTGCAAAAACAACAAAATTGCGTTACCAGAGTGATTACTAAATCGAGTTATAATACGAACTCTGGCTATTTTCTCAACTCTCTCAGCTGGGACAACTTATCCGTTAGAAGAATGAAACAAAAGGCAAATTTAATGTACAAATGCGTTAATAAGCTCGCCCCAAATTATCTTTGTAACATGTCCACTCCGAGAACTTTGTCTTCTGATCTTCGTGACGCAAGTCAAAAATTGTACTTGCCGAAACCGAGAACTGACTACCTGAAGCGTAGTTTCAGTTATAGCGGAGCTTCCCTTTGGAACGATCTCCCTGAGGATACAGGGCTGCAAATAACTAACGGGCAGGCGCCGGTCACGTTGTCCGGTCAAACATGTTTTTGCTCGGACACTACCCGTTTTTGGCCGGTCAAATTTTAACGGTCATAACTCTTGCGATAGTGAACCCAGATTGCACAGTAATCAGTTCATAGCTAAAAAACAACTGAATCCAAGTCGATTTGGCAATAAAAATTACAAGTTAATAGTTTCACTACTCTAATTTCAGACCTCTAATTTGTCTAGTTTCATATTCGTTTTTGTTTTTCTTTCGGAAACATGAATGTTGTCCATCGTGATTATCAAATAGTTAAAAATTAAAATTTCTCTGAATGAGTCGGTAAAGGACCGGACAAGATGTCCTGCAATCCAAGGATTTGTCCGGTCAATACCCAATTTTGACCGGACATTGTCCGTTGACCGGCCGTTATTTGCAGCCCTGGGATATCCACACTACAACATCTCTACGCAACTTCAAGAGAAAATTGGTAAATGGCTCCCTGTCTCGGACTCCCACACGGCAAATATGTAAACCAGTAAACAGAAAATAATACTTAAGATGAATTTCTTCATTTTCTACTTTTATACTGATATTTTTACTGTGTTTTACAAAGATTTCATTCATTCATTCATACAAGCAATAATTTATTGAAACATGTCATCTTGTGCTTGCGTGACCACTGGAATGTTTTGAAAAAATATGTCAAAAATTCCCTGTGTGTTTTATTCCGTCAAAGGCTGGCTTTTTTAAAAATTACCCAAGTTCAATTTTTTAATTGTTTCAGCAGAAGAATAGAGCTTTTCTTTAGTGTAACTTTCATTGTAAATTTCGATGTCCGCAAAGTTTCCACAAATTCAAGTGTCACCAAAAATGCTGAAAGTAGGATTCTTCGGACTTTGCAAAGTGAAACTGCATGTAAATAAGAATCCGCCAGCAATATTTTCATAAAACCGTATTCTCAGAAGAACGCCTAACTCCCGGGGAGGGGGGGGGGGGGTCTCCCATATGGAACAGACGGGGATGCTCGTCGGAAAATTTGAATTCAACCCCTAAAGGAGACCATCTGGGTGTGGCTCAAGCGTTTTGTGACCACTAAAGGAGACTAATCTGGGCGTGGCTTAAGCAAATTTTGACCCCTAATGCGGTAAACAAAACAAGTTAAAAAGAAAATTTGACTTCTGTTTCTCTTCGCGTAATTCTGTGTTTCTTCACTGAACCCTAAACGAGACCTTGGCGGCTTAAAATATTGGCACTTTGCCCAGAACACCCTAAGCGAGACCAAAATCCCAAATTTACACCCCTAAGCGAGACGATGAGCATCTGCGTCTGTTTCATATGGGAGTCCCCCCCCCCCCCCCCGGGGGGCCTAACTTAACTTCAAAAGATCGTTTTAATAAGCTACGCCGTTTTTCTTCCCGAGCGATTTGAAACTGCCCCAAATCTCGTCAAAATTTAGCGCCGGCTGCGACGCGATGACGGCATTTCACATTATGCCGGAATTCTCGAAAACGAAAAATCTTTGGAAAGTTTTATTGTTATTTTCGTAAATAGTTCTCCAAAGGGATTCTTCTGACAAAATATGAGGGAATCCGAAATTTCAGTTTTGACCGCGAGTTCTCGATATTCTCAGTCAACCGCTCTCAAAAGGGTTGACGCTCAGTAGGAAATTCATGGGTCAGTTTACTTCAACACTTCAACATAAACCACTGCAGAGTCTTAAATTCTCTGACCAATCGAATTTGACACTCTTCAGCCCAGTTATTTAAAATGCATGGACAATCACCCCAATACAATGAATCCTCGTTACAAACGAAGACATTTTTTTTACTCTTTCCTGATCAGGCTTGATTTATCTTACCTACGAAATATAGCTTAAAAACAAAGCATAAAGTTTGAGAAAAGGATTGCTCTTCCCGGCTGTTGTCGAGAAACGAGGAAACAAAGAAGGTGAGCGTCATTTTAAACGCGCTGGACATGCTGGATACTATATATTCTGACATTTCAAGATGGCGCAGAATTGGAACAGACAACCTTAATTCTCGATTCGTTCTGCACCGGATTATGACAAATAGAATCAGAATAAAATTAATCGTTTTCAATTTCAAATATATCTGACGCTTAGCAGGCCATAACCATCTACGAACAGGAGAAATGTTTCACAAAGCGCCAGCTTGTACTGCTGTAGTTTGTTATTTACTTATTATTTTTTTTTCTGAACTGTTTTCATGTCTGAAAAAGGCTCCTAATAGAAAAGCAAAAGAAGGGAATACAGCCAGCGTTTGAGAATGTGGAGTTCCGTCTTTGTCTCGGTATTTGAGATAGAATGCGTATCGCGGAAACCGGGGTGTCGCTGTTTTAGTCCATCCCTTCCGTACATTTGTTTTGCTGCCTGGTTTACGTTTGTGTCATTGTTTACTGTAGTTCTATTTTAGCGACATGCGATTCAAGAGAAAGTCGATCATGGTTTTGTCAATGCCATTTAAAGCAAACAGCTTTGTCATGTTAATGTAACCCTTTCACTTAAATTCATCCCCTGCGTATTCTGCTCTTTATCAGACTTTTGTCATCCCTTTTTTGTTTTTCTTTGCTAATTAGCGCTATCTTTTCACTTTCTAAATACTTGTAATTTTATTGCTGCACGCCTTTATTAAAAATTCAAATCTGCTGTAACATTACTCGCAACTGGCAGTGATCGTAGTACGATCGAAACATGTCTTGTTTTAAAATCAAACGTGTTGTCCATATCTTCAATTTAATAATTTTAAAACTGTTTGAGAGGGGTGTCACTTGTCCATTAGTTTACCAATCTTTTGTCAGTGCTCACTTTAATTTTATTGTGTAATCGCAGCTCTTTCTATTCATGCAATCTCTGGAGAGTTTAAGAATTAATGCCAGAGTTGCTGTTTATTCACTTTAATAAACACAGTTAATTTGTCTACCGTAGCACTCACAGATGTTCCAGATTATGCACGAAAAAGAGAAACCCTAAACTTAAACATGAGACACCTGTAAACCAAATAGAATCATCATTCAAGTGATTTAGGCCGTTATTTTTATTAGATCTCAATATCTTCTAATGTGAGCAATTTCACGACAGCCCGATTAAGCCGCCTGACATACTGAAAACAGTCGCACAGGGTATGTACATCTGTTACTGCTAAAAATACGACAATGGCCTTCACAACGATAAAAAATGCAAACTCAATTTAGACATAATTCCGAGGTGACTACTTTGAAGTTCAACGAACATCCTAGCTCTCTATTCAGCGTTAAAACGTTCGCATTCTTATCACCCAACCGGGGTTGTGCTCCAAAGCGCACATACTTCGTCATTAACATTTCGTCAAAACAAGCTTGCCATATCGGTTAGAATACTAATCTTAAACCCAAGCTAAATTCGAAGTAATCTATTAAAATAGTTTGACTTGGCACTCACCTTCAGCCGTTTTCGCGGCTTCTTCTGAACGGTCGCCGTCCTATTCGTACTTCAAAATCACGACGATTGGTGTTGTGAATTTAAAACGGAATGTTTGGAGCCTTGAAGCTAACACTGATACATTGAAAGGCTTCCTGGGAGCGAATGCTGACATAAAAATCCGATAAGCCTCTAAAATTTGTGGTACGGCGATATATTTTACAGAACGTGTACAGCTTTGCCAGTGCAACTATGCTATTCAAATTTTTCCATTTGTCGCATCACTGGAATCCAAAGGTTAATGAGGTTAATTAATTGGCGTGACCGTCTGTACATACACCAACAACAGACAAGACAATAACGTCAAGCCGGGTACAAAAGGTTTGTCAGGCTTTGAATGACAGTACGACTGAATGACAAAAAATACGTTCTACATTTTCAAGTTGATCCAAACAGAGGCAAGGAATATTGACGAAACAAAAAGCCAACACATGCAACAGAAAATAGAATATAGAGCGACTTTGTCAAACACCATGAAGTACAATCACAAGGTAATGCCAATATTTGCATTGCATATCCACGATTGAATGAATACAACCATAGAAAATGTGTCGTGTCAATCTGTAACTTGTACAAATTGACAAAAATAGTTTTCGATAAAAATCGATGACAATCAATAACAATCGATTAATCAATTCTTATCGATTTCCCGATGTCAATCGAACCCACAACTTTTTTCTTTATCGAGTCCTATCGATTGGTATCGGAAGTCGAATTGCTATTGATAGTTATCGATTATCGGTTTATCGATTGACTAAGCCTGGGGTAATAAAGGGTAGGCTGTGAAATTGTTTCTTTATTGTATGGGAACAATAACAAATACACGGCGATAAAGCAGGCGAATCTGCTTGTTTACTGTATGCTGAGTTGCGAAATCTGAGCATTCCAGAAAGCGGATCCGTCGGGGCGAGCGTCTACCTTTTTTCGAGCGAGATGACATCGAGATGAACGCGCCAGAGCATGCCACTCGGAAAGCGCCGTTTTTCACGCACCTTCGTTCACGTGCCATTTGTATCGGCCAACTGGAAAAATTAACTGGACTCTGGACTGGACTCTGGACTGAAAACCAAAAACGTTGTTGCTATTATTGGAATAACAACAGGCCAAGTCCACAAACAATTCAACTTAGGAGAAACATTTATCCAGGAAAATTGTGTATTCGACGTGACAAGAGTGGACTTGACTGTTGTATGGAATTAGCTCGTAGAGACTGTTGCCTGTTACCAGGAGCCCATTACCTGCTGTTACAAACCTTTCCGTGGTATTCAGTTGAAATTTTGACCCTCTTGTATTTAACCACTAGAACCGTGGCGAAGAAACGACGAAAATTAGCTTTGGTCTAGCTTAACAACAGCAATGCATCGTGAATCCGCTGCCCCCAGCAAAAAGGCAAGCGAGGTGTAATTATCTTTGTCTGTTCCGCCTGCTGATGACTATGATGGCTGATGTAACCGTTCCATAAACTCTTTTCAGCCTCTCCCTGGAATTATACCGAGAATAGACTGAAGGTCGGAGAGCAGAATTGAGTAGGGATAACATTTTCTCTTGGCTACGACGCTATCGAATCGCCTCAGTTGAATAACGAAAATGGTCTGTTAAACTTTCTTACAATTTCTGCCTTTTCCAATGTATGATCATTCTTTCTTGGCTACAGAGAGGGCTAGACTACGAATAGCCTCTTATGTTTTGTCAGTGATAGTAGAGCGGACGACCCTTCATGTCAGGCAATTTTCACTCGGGCTTTCGCGTTTCGCTACCTCGACTATCTCAAAATAAGCTATCATACTTTATACCTCAAATATTCCTAAAATACAACAATAGTGAATTCTGTGTTCTGGACGCTACATTTTAATTCCCTCCTTAATTCGTGACCTATAGCTAGTGATGACATCTAATGGCAAAAGGAGTAGGCGAAAGCATAAGTCAGAGCTCCTGGTTTAGGTTTTATCAAAACCATTTGCGTCCCACGCTTGTTGACCGTAAGTGATGGAGGATGACGATATGAAAATGTCAAAATGACTGATGATGACTTGTTGGAAAAGGCATCATTTTGTTTTTTCTACCATCAACCATAATATATATGCATGAAAATACTATACTTTTGGTTGTGGGGAAAACATTTTGGTCCGTCAAAAGCCCGATGCGTAAAGATCATCAAAGAATGGCCAACAACGTTGTTGACCTAAGAGCCTTTGGCTTCACTGCGTTAATGTCATGCGCACAATGAATAGCTGTGGGGCCGAGAATGAACCAACGTGAAACCTTAAGGAACTACTAAAGCATTACTTTCCTTTGGTGCTGATGTTTTTTCCTTTCCCTTTTTCTTAACTTTTTTTTTTCTTAGATTAATTAAAGTGAACAATATTCCTGTTCATTCCTCTCCACTTTTGGAAGCAAAAATAATACATGAAGACCATTATAGGTGTAGCAGATGGACGAAAAGCATTTCGTATTTTAATTATAGTGGAATAATGTAATTAGACTTGCAGGATATGCTACTTCCTATAGCCCTTCAGACAAAAAACAGATAATGACATTTTGTTTGCATATTGGAACTCACAAAAACTGTTCATGGGTCATCGTTTTAAATTTCGGAGCGGGTGAGAAAAGTCTGTTTTTATATTTTACTTTTGTTTTGCATTCTCAAGTTGTGTTTGAGAGAAAACTACAGCTATCCAGCAGCATTGTCTAAATTACCTGTTTTATAAGAACTTGTCATGAATCGGATTTCACTATGGAGGCGGTGTTCATTCCGCTAACACTCTACATCTAAAGCAAACACTAATAACGCTTCTGGAAAGTCAGCTGAAATGCGAATATATCACACTTGAAAAATTAATTATATTGAGTTGTGTACGGAATGACTGCGTTAAGGATTTTGCTTCTGAAGTTCATATACTCAAGGCAACTAAGCGCTGAAAAAAGTGGTTAGTTCCACTGAATGTCACACCTTTAAGTCTCTTTGAATAGAACTGAATAGAACAATAAACTTTAATAGCGAAGACTGTAAATGTAACGAATTAAACCAATAAGTTTTTTAAGCAAACAAAGTGAATTGGCCGGTGTATATCACCTCTCTATCGAGTCGTTTCTTTTATTAGCAAGGATAGTGCTGCTTAAGTGACAACTGGAAATAATTTCCCGTCGTGTGGGAACATCACTATAAAAAGAACAGAATAAATGAGTTGTAAAACACAGTGGGATAACCAAAAGCAGTCGTGATGGAAATCAAGCTCTTCCCTGTGCTGTTATGCGCCTTGATTTTCTTGTGGGCCTCGCAAACAAGTTATGGTTACACGTCACCGTATATTCATGGAAAGCCGGGGAACGGAGGAAAGAAGGTGAGTAAGGATTAAAAGACGTTATTTTTCCCTACAAAAGGCTTCGCCTCCGAAGTTTGTGTTGCGTTAAAGAGCTAACAGACATTAGTAGAACCTAAGGAAGGAAAAATGTTTTGGTTCAGGTTTGTTTAAAATTACTCCAGTGGTTTTCTTAAGCTATGAAGTGGTCAGTGCTTCGGGATGGTAAGGGTGGATAAAATTTAAGCTTCACTGTTCTTACGTTCTTCGCTTAAACCTATGAAAATTCGATAAGAACACATTGTGGTTTAATCTCTCTTTGAATAAATAAGTATAACTGGCCTCTCTTTGTCTTTGTGCCTGAAGAATCTCTGAGTTTTAATTTTAGTACCGTTGTAACTCACTGAAGAACGTGCAAGTCCCTGACAAATTAATACACCCTCTAAGACTTGAAGAAGGGTTGTTTTCAACTAAGCACAAGTCTGTTTCTTGTTTTTGTTTTGTTTTTTCACATCTCGTTAGGTTTAATTTTAGTAGCATCTCTTAAGTACTCATTATGGTGTGTTTTCCCTTTAAAGAAGTAAACTATAATTGACCTCTCTTTGTCTTGGTTTATGCAGCATCTCTTAGTTTTAATTTTAGTAGCGTTGTGACTCACTGAAGAACGTGCAAAAATATTGGCAAATAGCCCCCCTAAGACTTCAGGACGGAGGGCTGAAACCGGCTGGATGCAGCCACGAAAATATGGCCCTTTCAAATAATTTTTTTGAGCGATGTTTTTGCAAGCGAGAGCAGACGCCTTTACGGTTCTTGTTTCGCCCGCGGGTGAGACAAGAACCCGTAAAGGCGTCTGCTGTCCATCTTTTATGGCCTCCCAGTTAAGAAGCTACCTATCTGTACCATTACATGTTATGATATTTTTGGCGGAAAGAAGAGAGGCTTTGTCCATATCTTCTGGATTCCCCGTTAATGCTACTTCTTTTATATTTCTGCTGAAACACAGAGCCTGTTAAATAACACATCTCTAACATTGAAACGGCGCAAAACAAATCATGCAAACAGTTCGCGGTATTTGTTTTTAAACAGTATAGAATAATAACGCTCTTTTTAGACGCCTATTGGGTTTCATTCATTCATTCATTCATTCATTCATTCATTCACTCATTCATTCAATCATTCATTCATTCATTCATTCATTCATTCATTCATTCGTTCGTTCGTTCGTTCGTTCGTTCGTTCGTTCGTTCTTTCGTTCGTTCGTTCGTCCGTCCGTCCGTTCGTCCTCCGTCCGTCTGTCCATCCATTTAATCAGTCATTCATTCATTCATTCATTCATTCATTCATTCATTCATTCATTTCACTCATTCATTCATTCTTTCTTTTTTTTCTTTCTTTCTTCCTTTCTTTCTCTCTCTCTCTCTCTCTCTCTCTCTCTCTCTCTCTCTCTCTCTCTGTCTCTCTCTCTCTCTCTCTCTCTCTCTCTCTCTCTCTCTCTCTCTCTCTCTCTCTCTCTCTCTCTCTCTCTCTCTCTCTCTCTCTCTCTCTCTCTCTCTCTCTCTCTCTCTCTCTCTTTCTTTCTTTCTTTCTTTCTTTCTTTCTTTCTTATTTTTCTTCCTTCCTTCCTCCATTTTTTTATTATTTAATTATAAAAAATCAGAAGTTGTAATGGACTGCCCCAAGGGTAGGCCAGATTAACATCAATTGGGATATGAAATTCATGTAACAAAAGGACCGTCTACACGTTCAGAGTACATGTAACATGTAAGGAATAAAAAGTAGTACGACAGCGGTAATTATTGGGCAAAATTAAAATCACGAGTAATATCAATGCTGTAACTGAGCAATAACTTGTATTCGCACGAGAATCTTACATTTCGAATAAGGATTTCTTCACCTTCTAGCTTTCAATCGTCGAGGATGTACGTCGATTATAACCGAACTGATTTATTGTTTTTAGGACAGGATAGCACTTGGACTTCCAATGAATAAGCGTCAAGTCTGTATGACCGCCAGAATGCTTGGCTGTGGAGAAACTGTGTACAGACGAGAGGAAAATATGGCAGAAGATTAATTGCGTTTCGCCTAGATGTACTCTCACAAAAAGGAGATATTTCTCTGAATTTAAAGATGTTTATATGTATATGTGCTCTGACCGACTGAAACACTTGTTAAGCCATACAAGACTTGCGCTGGGTAAATGTTGAAGATAATGTCAAACCACTTTTTTATTATCAATAAATGCTAAAATAAAAGTTAATCGACAAGTGCAAGTAGTGTTTTTTATAAACTGTAATTTTCCAATAAACACAAGGAAGGGGTAAAAGCACTTGTGAATGACGTGCTCGCACGAATGTGCATGTGACCAGCGTGCGCACATTTCAATGTTCAGTATGTGCGCACGTGAATGACATGTGTGTGCGTGTTTCTTTTGGTTTTATTTTCTGCGCTGTGTGAATATTTGAGTAGATTTTGAAACTGTTGCATAAATAAATCTATGACAGCAAAGCACGGGAAGTTTTTGATTGAAGCTGAGAATTTGTCCTCAAAAAGAGGCATATGAACACTTTACAACGGGGTTTTGGTCCTGGAAGGTTTGAATTTGAACAAGCCAATGAAATGTCCTTGAAAATGGTCGCACACGATTAAGTTTGATGAACTCGATAAAATTGAAGTTAGACTCACCTACCTTCCAGTTAAGGTTTCCGCTTCTTATTAATGTGAACGTAATTGTGTGCAACAATTTCCATTGCCAGTGTATTGGCTTGTTCAAATTCCTGCCTCGCAGGACCAAAATCCCGTTGAAATGCCTTACTCTTAAGTGTTCACATGTCTCTTCTCGAGGACAAATATTCAGCTTCAAACAAAATTAAAGCTTCCCATGCTTTTCATACACTATTCATTTAAATGACAGCTTCAAATACTCTTTGAAAGTCTCTTTTGAGAGAGTCATTCAGTTACAAAGAGGAAATCCTGTGCTTGAGAAAAGCCTGAACTGCTACAGAAACAGAAAAAAGCCCAGGCACGCACGCATTGAGCCAGACCAAAAGATATACCTCCCGGACAAAACTCAAATTACAAAATAAATCAAAAAGTAAATCAAATCTTCCACTCCTTCGACGGGTAGTGTCCAAGGTCAAATGCAGGGTTGTGCGCGGGGCTGGGGATGGGGGATCGTTTTGAAAAGCGTTTTAATAAGAAGCCTTGATCATGCATGCGGAAGAGTAATTAGGAAGCAATCACATATATATACTTATAATTATTCATGATTAGCAACTAGCACGTTTTCGAAATTTTAGAGAATAGACGCCGAGTACAACATTTAACTTCACCATCTCTTCCATCCAAAGCCAGTAGCGCTGATTCCGTTAGCTTTCAGAGGCAAGAGTGTTTGGCTCTTTGGCGTTTGCTTCCAGACACAGTGATAACATGGAAGTAATAGCAATTGGTTTCCTTGTATAGTTATATTGGCTTCTGTAAAAATGAAAGTGAAAACAAAAAATGTATGACAGAAGGTGCCGGTATAGAAATCGGACGATGTAGACCAAAAATGCGCCCAAAATCGATATATCAACAATGCTTGATATACATATCCTGAATTAAGTTGTACATTGTACAAAGTCGATTACGGAGATTGCGAGAAGTTTCGAAAAGAAAGGTAAAATGATTTCAATCGTGAGACGTGTGTTGTTTAACCACATACTTAAAGATATTGAACAGGCTTGAGCAATCTTGGTATTGCCACACGTCATTTAGACTGTCTGTTTTTCGAAATGCGGTGACTTGCTTGAACTGTCACAAAACCTGACGGCGCACATGTACGGACCTAAAAGAAGAAAGTTTGGCACGGTTTTTAAAGACGTAGTTTTAACGTGAAAGCAATTAAAGAAAGGTTTGTTGTTGTTGTTTTTTTTTTTCCAATACATTTTCTCTTGTAAATAAAATCATCCGAGCTTTAAATCAAAACTTCAATTGCTTCCGGGTATTGAAATGTTGCGTAAAGCCAAAAGCAATCGATCACCCGAATCATTTTAACCAATATCGGATACCTCAAACACACAATCTTATTAATTATTGAAAGGAAGGCTAGAAAACGTTATGCACAGGACAGCAATTCGCAACTCAACAAGGAGTATCGACACTCTTCCTTGCATTAGATTTTCTCTCTTCTTGACTATTACCCTCGCCAGTAGTTAGTTTCTTAGTTGAAGGCTTATAATGCAGAAGTTTATTTGACTATAGGAATAGCCAGGATAGAAATTTAATGCCCCGGCAACATGTAAAAATGGCATCATTGTTCTTCAATTGCTTCAGCCCTAAAAAACAATGTTCTAAGCAATGACCATGTCTTTTTATCGGTAAAAATCGCTTTATTCGTTGTATCCTACGAGCATTTTGAGTTCAGGAAACAATACTCAACTTTCCTTTCAGCACGATTAGGATGCTACAAGGTAAAGTTCCGTAATATGTAAATCCTGTTAAGAGGGAGTTTCGAGATGAACTTGGATATAGTAGTTTCAGCAACGTCACTGCAAGTATTTTGACCTCAGTGATATCTGTCACACACAGCTTTTTTCACCAAGCGAGTGTGTTCTTTAGCCCGTAATTCCAATGTCGCTTCTAGCACGATTTACTGAATAAGTGCAGTTATGACAAGACGTTTCAGAAGGGGTTCATGTATGCGTACAGTTTCCATGTGTATATAGTCTCGGTCACTAACAATTATTACTGGCTGACCACAAAGCGGTGTTGATTAATCAGCAGAACATCCATAAGGACTAAACAATAAATATTAGATCACGTGCAAGGATCGGAGTTTACCTTGCGTCCGAATAAAACTTTGCAGTTCGGGTCTTGACTAAATATTCTCTTTGTTAATTTTTTTTTATAGGCACTACTAGTCTCTGAAAAACTTCTGATTTGTTTTTATAAAGAGGTGGCTATTACGGAGATTGCGAGAAGTTTCAAAAAGAAAGGTAACATGATTTTAATCGTGAGACGTGTGTTATTTAACCACATACTTTAAGATATTGAACAGCCTTGAGAAATCTTGGTATTGTCAGACGTCATTAAGATTGTCTGTGTTTCGAAATGCGGTGACTTGCTTGAACTGTCACAAAACCTGACGGCGTACATGCACGACCTAAAAAGAAGAACGTTTGGCACGGTTTTCAAAGACGTTGTTTTAACGTGAAAAACAATTCAAGAATTTTTTTAAATACATTTCTCTTGTTAATAAAACCATCCGAGCTTTAAATCAAACCTTCGACTGCTTCCGGATTTGAAATGTTCCGTAAAGCCAAAAGCAATGGATCAACCGAATCATTCTAACCAATTCCAGATACCTCAATTGCAAACTCACAATCTACAACACTACAACAAACTTCAACAAGGCAATAAAACTACTATATACAATAAGAAATACTTAGCCTTATACGTCATGAAAATTAGGGGGTTTTCACCGTCTTCTTGAAAAGGCTTAATGATGATAAATTTTTTTATCTGATGGTCCAACTCATTCCAACGTTTTGCGGCGCGATGAAGAAATGAACGTTGGGCTAAGGACGTTTTAACCTGCTCAGGCTAATATCATTAGAGTGCCTAGTGGATACTCCATTGTTTGATTTTGTCACTGAGTGCTGAGTTGACAGCGTAGTACAACGTTAAGAATGATATATTATTAGCATTACTAAGTGAGAATCTATCCGGCAGCATTCTGTCCTTATCTTTAAAGGATTTAACTTTGATGTTCAGTGAAATCCCAGCACATTCGTTTCTTCAAACTAAGCGCTTTATGGAAATCGCTTCCTCCCGCCAAAACTGGCAGCAAGTTTAATAATGCATTTTTTCTTTAGTAACCAAACTCATACTTAGAATGGAAACATCATGCTCTTCCTTTTAACTTTGCCTTTTGAATTACAAGTACTTCCCATTTTTTTGTCTATCAAAGATCTATGTATTTTAATTCGTTGCATGGACATAAATATTTCTAGCTCGATTTCTCTTCAATAATAAAAATGCTTAAAATCTATCTGTAGCAACTATTATTTCAGTTTGCAAAATTTTGCTGTTGTATTTCTGAACTGCCACAGCGGTTCAATAAGTTTTACTGGTTTCGTTATTTTAACAACTGTAACCAGGAACTCTAAGTGTATCCAATACTTTCTAATTCGTAACACGTGATCCTCCTCCTTCAAAAGACGAGGATAAAGTAAAGTTTTGGTGGGTAAGATTTCACGGCAACAAAGCAAAAACAGTTCAAAATTTTACCTACTAACAGATGGTTAAACGTTATCAAAATTGATTTCGAGGTCAGTCTAAACTACAAAGAAAGAGACTCTTTTACTACATCATGTGGTAAAACCGTTTTTAAATTTGACTGCACAGTTCTGTGTGCGAGTTAGCAAATAATCACGTGCAGTGAAAATTAAAAGTTTTAAGTTAAAAAATGCGCTTTGCTCTAAACGAGACCGGCATAAAATAATATAGTGTTTTGAAGACGGAGAGTCTCGTGTTATTGGTAACCACTGTGTCTTCTTCTTTAGGCAATTTCAGATACCGCAAATTCACACGCGGTCCAATTAATCATTAAAAAGAAGGAAAAGTACAGTCACCAACAGGACAGGAACTCGGTCCGGAGTATTGCTTCTCTTTCATGCATGAGGTTCTAGTCCCTAGAGGATGACGCTCACCGTATGCATTAGATAGTTTTCTAAAAACGTTATTGTAAATAAGTTTCTCTGACGGAAAAAAAGACATCCTTTATCCTCAGTTCTTTTCTGAAATTGTTCTAAACAATGACCCTTTTAGTGAAAACCACTTGATGCCCCATTCTGATGGGTTTGTATTCAAGGAGCATTTTGTGGTCAGCAAACAATACTCAGCGTTCACTTCAGCACGTTGTCGACGCTAGAAGGTAAAATTCCGCATGACGTAATCCTTTTAAGAGGAAGTTTCGAGATGAACATGGATAATTTTAGTAGTTTCGCAACGACTTCAAGTATTTTGACCTCAACGAATATCTGCATACATGGAATCTTTCTCCGAG
The DNA here is from genome assembly GCF_977016875.1 of Pavona decussata. Lineage (NCBI taxonomy): Eukaryota > Metazoa > Cnidaria > Anthozoa > Scleractinia > Agariciidae > Pavona > Pavona decussata. The sequence continues at coordinate 238,250 of NW_028145536.1, read as the reverse complement.
CGACTGTGATCTTTAAGCCCACAATCCCAGTGCTGTTTGTGGTCAGATTTACTGAATAAGTACCCCTTTAACAAGACGTGTCAGAACGATTCATGCGTAGGAATGTTTCGGGTGCAGGTAATTCCGTTTACTCTGACCGCACAGCGGATGTTGTTTCATCAGCGGAATATCCATATCATTCACAAGGACTACCAAGATCACGTGCTAACAGCTAACAGTTTACTTTACTTCCGCATAAAACAGTTGCAGTTAAGGTTTTTGATAAACGATGCTCTCTCTTACAACTTTACTACAGTCACAAGCTTCTTCTATAACTCTTCTCTACTTATTAAATAAAAAGACAACGCTATTTGTTACTAACATGATGAATTTTGTGGCCTCCTTCGTTCTTCTTTCTTTTTCACCCAAGAACTTCCCTGCCCTCTTACTGCGAGGCAATCACTTAACTCTCAAGCTACAGTATAGCTATGAAAATCCTGGAATATTTTCTTTTTTTCTCCTCTTTACATGTACAAGTAGCAGCAATAGCAAGTTATAAATTCTGAAAAGTTAAGTTTTTATAACCTGGCTACCCTGGTTGAGTACGTTCATTCGATCAGCTGCGGAAGATCGCAATTCCCTTTTTTTTTAATTTAAATCCCATGTAATTTTACAGTCAAAGCCCAGTACCTTTAGTGTCAAAAAATCAATATCAACACGGATATAATTGATTTTGTACTAGTTGAGAGCGGAGCTAATTGTTAGGAATGAAACACTTAGCAAACATTACCAGTTGAGAATCTCTTAGCATTCTGAAAGACAATATTTTATTCCAACAGGAATTTCTCAAAGTTAAATTACTAAGACGCGCTTATGGGTTCTCTAGTTCTAAAATTAGAGATAGTTCAAAATGGTATATAAAGGAAGAACTGTGCACAGTTTGGACATACAGTTACAGCGAGGTCTACAAAGTTAGCAAAGAAGATTTACAAGAAATTCATCTCAAGGACTTCACTGAAGGTAGGTCAAGCTTATTTGCTCACCCGTACTGATGAGAAGCGAATTCGATTTAATTCCCTGTTAGTACCATCATTTTGATTCCATGTATTTCTGTTTGTTTGCCTTTTTGCATGTTTTATAAAGATTTCACCAGGCCATTTACGCACTTGTTGAACGTTGGTGAACGGAATAGAAGCTCACTCTTTCCGTTCAACAACGTGCAACAAGTCAAACGGCAAGAGAAAACGTCAAGAAATTCGTAATGGGAACAAGTCTACACATCACTCAACATGTACATTTGTGGAGCATCAAATGTTGAACGCTGTGTATCATTGGCTTTTAATCTTAACTGACTGTATTACCACTAGCCAATTGCTTGATTCGCTTCTTTTCATGCTAGCCTCATGAATCTTACAAAAATCGTCATGATCTACACGTAAAAGAGAAATAATGGAATTAAATGTGTCTGCCATTCCACGTACATTTGCAGGAGAAAAGATGCGTTGCAGTATGATGCTATATGCTCTTTTCGCCCTTTTCTTCGTTGCCGCCATAGCTGATTATGATGTTTCCTTGGTGGCTAAGGACGAAGAAAGTAACTTTATGGAGGACACGCCATTCGAGGACGATGTTCCAGAGAAATTCAACTTTGACTCGGAGATGGAAGCCCCTGGCCTCAACCTGACCATCCCACATAGTGCAATCATTGCAGCCAGAAAACTCAGTGTTCCTATTCCTCTGCTTTTACATGGAACTGGAATCAACACGTCATTCCGTCACAGCTACTGCTTTCATCTTCTGCGTTTTTGTAAGTCAATTGCTCTTCTATAAGTCGGAAGCATTTTCATTATAGTTCGGTGGTGTTTGAGTTATAAGGGCGTCAGAATTATAATCTCAAGCATGAGGTTACCCCTGGCATAAAACTGTTCTCCTTGTTCTCTTCTTATTCTCCCAGCTGATTAAATTGGTAATTAAGTAAATCATCACGAAAAACTAACAATAACTGAGTTGGGTACGTATCCCTGCGATGTGCTTGCTATTCACGTCTTGTATGGGGAGAAGAGTAGGATACAATTCCTTGTTGGCCATGCACCTTCGGCCATTGTTAGTGCGCATTTTACGTGAACATTTCTCTCGTACAAAGTACTTTCTAATCAAAATAAAATCTATTTGAATGTATGTAAAAGTCTACACCCATTTTTTTTTCTTTATTTGAACTCAAACATGTTAAGGCATGGCTTAACTCTGCTTCGAGAGGTTTTTTTTCCCGGTGCTCCGGTTTTCCCCTCTCCTCAAAAACCAACATTTCTAAATTCCAATTCGATCTGGATTATTATCAAACACTTTATCATGAGCCTCCAGCTCGGAAGACTGCCGCAAGCACTCCTCTTGTTATTGACATTCAATTTGATTATTTATTTTATTGTTTTGTTATTTAACAAGTGATAGGAAACTAGAATATGAAACAAGGAAGCTTGTAATTAAGCATTCAAATTTTCGCAAAGTCAGTCACGTATCAGTGAGTTAGGGCGGGTGGTGTACCTGGTTATTAATTCATGTTATCTTCATGTCTAGTTCCACGCCGCAATGGTTTCCTTGGTTGGCGTATCAGGAATCTTGTCGGTTACGTTGTATCTGGAAGAAAACTCTACTTGTTCTGGCGTTGTGACAGGCGAGGCGTGAATTAGTCACGTTAGGATCGTGCATTTTGGCAATCAGCAAAGCATGGAATGGCCCGACTTCGAACGTTGTTAAGATAAATTGTTAAAATATAGAGCAGACTTTTGTAATTGTGAGGACATAAATTTTCGCAATAACGTACTGCGATAAATTAGTTTCGAGCAACATATACGATTTACCATAATATATAATTAGTAGACGAGGACCAGGCTGGGCATAATGTAGCTGTTATGGAATCTTTGCTAAATTGTAATAAAACTGTTGCAATGAATATCCCTGTTGACTCTTGTGACTCAAACGAAACTTGACAAAATACCCAGTGTTCAATCCGGGCGGCGGTACTCGAGTAAGGCGGATAAATGCTCTTAATTTGGACCCTTTTTGGAAGTGTTTTGCATTCAAAGTAATACTATTTTCTAGAAATACGCGTTTTTTTATACCCCGTTCTTTAGATATGATACTTATTTTGTGATAATCCATTGCGTGCAGTATACCATATCGATCATAACTTTTATTTACACGCGATGGGTTTACAGGCAATTAGGCCTGTGGGCACAAGTGATGTAGCAATTAGCTAGCCATCGCAAAGAGAAACATATTTTGTAAATAAGTAAAATCTCTTTTTGTAAACAGGTGCGTTTGTAATATTACTCCCTCTTTTTTATTAAAAATGGTAAAATAAGACCTTCACTTGCCTACAGAATAATTCTAGAACAAAGAGAGGAAAGAAATTAATTCAATTCTTGAAAGGAACAACTCGTGACCTGTTATAGTACATTCTGGAAACAAAATTGCAAGAACTTCAAAAACGTTAGCCTAACATTTTTCAAATTTCAGCCCATTCCGACCTACTCTATCTCTGGTCAGAGGCACTAACCGGCAGTTTTATTGCACTGGGAGTGATAACTTAAAACAAAACTGGACAATTATTTCATTTTATTTTATTTTGTTTTTGTTTCTGTTGAGAGACAGACATTTTTGAGCTTTGAAACGACATCAAATTCTCGTGATACTTCCCCTTTAACAATGGCTTACGATTACACTCGATTGAAAAAACGTTGTCAGATAAAAAAGTATAAACCATGAATAATAAAACCCAACAGCTTTCTGGAAAACGTTTGACTTATGACTGCTTATTTCACGCTGTTCTTCCTAGTAAATAATGATTCAGACGGGGCACTATTATTGAACATACTTTTAAAGGCTTTTAATTTGCACCACCTGTAGTTGGCTGTCGACAACGGAAATGAAAACAATTTTACCAATTATACATCCTCGTCACGATTTTCAATAATCATCACAATGACCGGAAAAGAAAAACATTTTCTGTAAGAAATACTTACAGCTGCTGTAAACGGCTCAGCGTTTTTTTTTTTTTTTTTTTTTTTTTTTAGGAATATCATGCAACAGGATATTGTAGTTTTTGAAATTTTGTCTAAAGTATTGAGCAAGTATTTGATTTACACTTGGGGTGTTTTCAGTTCTTCATGAACATTTGGAAGAAGAATTAATTTAGGCATTTCAGATACTCACAAAGGAGTAAGGAGGCGAGAACAATTCCTTTTTATGGTTATCTGATAATATTTGAATAAATTAAAAGAGTCATGGACCAGCTGCATGCAGTGTTGTTGAAGAACCGCTCTCTACTTTTCTTTTCTGGAAAGAACTGAATGTAAATAATGGTCATATCCAAAAATCATCGACTAAAGGTGAATTGTGAATCAGATGATAAATGAACTTGCTGTTGCGGCAGTTACAGGACACTACAAGTTTAACAACACGCGTTTTGTTTTTTGTAAGAAAAATCAAACACAGTATGCGAACAAGTCGGTGATAAATTCAAACTGTGACTGTTAAGATGATTAACAGTAAAATATAACGTTAAAACTGAAAACGACGTTTCGACCATTCTTCGGTCAAGTTCAATGTTCAAAACAAAACTTCAGAGATATAAAGGGGGAAGAGAACGTGTAAAAATATGTAGGAGGTATGAAAAAAATTGAGAGAAAGCAATAAAAAGCAATGCAAAAGAAAAGATTAATTAAAACGTCGTTCTTCTCCTTTTTCTTCTCTTTTTTTTTCACTATAGCTTTACAATTTTATGCGTGATTTGTAACGATCTTGGAACTGAATGCGCCCAGAAATGGCGTCATTTGGGTGCTTTATACTCTAACAAGGCACATCGAAATTCAATGAAAACACAAGCGAGCTATGAAATATTTAGAATTTTGTAGAGAACGTTAAAGAAATGTACCGAAACCTGTAACACAGGTGTGAGCCGTTATTTTGGTAATTTAACCTTTTGTCTTCTCGCCTCCCTGTTTTTCATTAGGATCATGCTCACTAATATTCTTATCGTGTTCGTAATTTCCAACGAATAATAATAAACATGGTTAAAGCGCAAGTAATTAAATATTAAATATAGTGTCTTGACAAAAGCCTGATATTTAATTTAACCAGTGAGCATGAATGTTTTAGCTCCATTTAAACCACCGCTTCGAGTTGAATTGTTTGTTTTAATTTTTGTTTCTTTGAAACTTAAATTCCGTGTTTTAATTTATCAACCCTTATGGGTAATATGCCATTTTCTCAGTGATCCAATAGTGTGGTCCAAAAGATTAAGTTAAACATAGGAACGGAGCGAACACACACAAAAACATTTTCCTATATTGTTTCCAATAGTTTGAATGAATAAATGAGACGATGAAAATCAGACAAGGCTCTAAAGCATTGGAATGCACGCACTACTTTTCAATCACATGATTGGTTGTCTGCCGAACGGCATGTCAAACAAAATACCGTTATTTCGTTATTTGGAAAGTCCAAATTTACAAAAGCAATATGAAGTTATGCAACTTTCGTCTTCTGTTTTCTACTATTTTCATGCTGATAAATTTCGAATCTATCTTCAGTTTTGCTTGAGGTTACTTAAAACCATGATATCACCTATCGGTTTTGAACTTATAGGAGTGTTTCGTTGTCAACAAATAAATTCGTGCAAAGGTACGCCTCATTTCTGAGGTATGATTGTTAAACACGCAATGAGAAAGAAATCTATTATAATCTATGTGTTTCATCACCCAGTATGGGCACCACAATTAGTTTTCGACAAAACAATCCCCAAGTTTACCTTTAAGTCCTGTCAAATTGATTTCATACAGCAGAAGGTTTAAGACGCTTTGCGCGAACTGGTTTGATCGAAAACAAGGAGAAATTTCCCGTCGAGTATGGCAACCAAAGCTCTTAAATTCCTTGTTGCGGTTCTTGTTCTGTTGATAATTTTACCTGACTCTCTCTCTTTTAATGGGTTTGCAAAAGGAGAACGGTGGAAAGGAAGTAAAAGAAAGGCGGAAAGGAAATTCAGAGTAAGTTGAGTCGTTATTAAGAACTGTTTGCCATTCTTCGCTGTTGGCTATATGGTTTCACACTAGCTCGTGCTGCAGAACTTTTTAAATATTTTATAAATGAGTCTTTTATGCAGTCAGTCAGTTAACATAAAACGAACCTGAACCGATGGGAACAAAAGCGTTATGCAGCTCAAAAATGCCTTGTGACATCTTGGCATTTACTCGTCGGGTTGGTTTGTGTATTACCCCGGCTTTCGTTGTCCCTATATGACTTGGATGGCAACACATAGTCCGTTTTCGGCCGGTCCAGTCTGTTGTAAGGTTCTTGCGATGTCTGGGGCAAGCAGTCATTCCTCTTTTGTCATCTTCAGGGACATCAAATTTACCTGCTCTGTTGAGAATCAACTCGGCTTGGGAGATCTTTGAAGTCTTTGAACCCGTCGCGCCACGCTTGCTTCCCAAAACCAAGACTGACGAGATGCGATTCAATATCTCGTGTACAGGATAGCAAGGCGAATCCACAGACCAGAAAGAGCACTTCAGATCCATGGCGGAACCCAACGCATTACAGAAGAAAGATTTGTTGTTCTTTCAATTGTCTGTTATGTAACGAACATATCGGAGGTTCGGTAATCAAGCTTCTCTTGCCGTGGCAAGTTTCACAGGTATTTGCTGCTGTTTTTATTTTAGTTAACAATTATCGACAACAGTCTGACTCCAAGACTTAATCTAGTATCAGGGAAAAGCTTGTTGTTACCAAGTTTAAAATGCAAATGTTAAAAGAAGCGAGAAATGTGTTCTGTTTATGATCACGTTTGACAAAATTGTCAATTACCGTGACATGTCACGCTTAATCAAATCAAGTGTGAGCTAACACCAATTTGATGTTATTCCTGCCCAAAGCGACACTCAACTAAATTTTCCAGGGAAGTTCTACCTCGGAGAGTTAGGATAATTTCATCGAGCTTATCCAAAAACAAAAAAGAAAAAAAATAATAAGAAGAAGATGAAATAAAGAAAAACCCGCTGTGGAACTTTATTAGCAAAAATACCGAGTCATCTTTGACTTCGAGCGTGGCTCATGCAAACGCATTTTAATGGCTCAAGTTAGAGTTTGCTGATTTTGGGAGAACAGATGTTTGGCTTAAAAAATATCTTGAAATTTTCGGAAAGGAACGCCGCACCTCTGAGAAAAACAGTTTCGAAATTGCCTCACATTTGGCCCAAGACATTTTCGCGATCGCAAGGAAATTGCAAAATTCTATAAAAAAATAAGTTTTGTGTTAAGTCGGGATATTTTCCGTTAACAACGTTTTTTAGACCGTAAACAATACAAGCAATCGATATGAGTCCCCAGAAATGACGCGAAATATATTTTATTGACCTTCAAATTCTGCATATATTTTGCGTGACATCAGGTTCAGTGAGGGTCAAAACCAGGGGGGGTGGTCAAACTACGAAACGCAACAGCAGGAGAATTGCTAAATAGCATAATTCATTATCATTTCGGACAGACATTAAATGGTGAAAGTTTGAAGGAAATCGGCCGACCCCCATTATCTGATTTTGGAATAAACTATCTTTCTCAACAAGCTTTCTTTAAGGGTACCAATCCGTAGATCGACTTGGCATCATCAATGTAAGGATTGTATTATACATTTAACTCCCTTTTGGTCAATCAGTCTGCAAGTAATTACTAACTTAAATGTTTTCCTGACTGGCTTATTCTTCTTCTTCTGTCTTTCTTTCTTTCTTCCTTTCTTTTGATTTGTCTTTTTTTCTCACTTTTAGAATGGAAGGAACGAATGGATCCGAGAAGATATGAAAGATTTTACCTCAAGAAAACGCCAATTGTGCGAGGCCGCCGAACGAATGGGCTGCTGAGACGTACGACAAGTGAGAACCTCGCAGCTGAACTTAAAACAAACAAGCCGTCTTCTTAGTTATACGATAGCAATAAATATGTATTTCAGCTATAGATAAGATCTTAGCTTCGCTTTTATTTCACCAATTTAGTGGAAAATAAATTAAAGTAATCGAAGGTCGAAAACCAGGCTTTTCTTGCTGCAAATTTAGACATGATTTTAGTTTCGTTGAAATGTTTATTCGCGTTAGTAGCTTCATTGTATAGATCATTGGCATGTCAACCATAAAGGACTTTGAACTCGGAAAAACGTTGTGTCATTACTGCCTACCCTATAAAATAAATTCCTGTTCAACCAAAAATACCGTAAAAAGCGAAAGCTGGACCTTTTCTCGACCTCTCCACAATCGGAACACACAAATACAAACACCATTGTGTCTGAACTCCTTCAAGTCTGAAAGGAAAGTTAAAATTGCAAGTTTCTGTGAAGTTATCACGCTGATTTTTTTTCCGTTTATGCAGGGTGTTTTATAATTTTTTCCATTTACATTCGAGGAGGGCTGAGTTGTCATGTCGTGAATTTGGTCCTTAGTATGGTCCATGAGTTAAAGAGATTTTATTGTTTTCCATAGCTGCCAAAAAAAAACATTGCTTTTTATGCAAATCTTCAACAAGAAGCGGAACAGGTGTAGTTAACTTTCACGATAGTTGTTGTTTTTGGACAGAATATTTGTACAGTGAACCCTTGCATTAGATAATGACGGTTCAGCTTGAAATAATAAGTGACTTATTAATTTTTAATAACTATCGCAATTCTTTGTGAGCCTTACGCACGTCGTTTCTTTAAGAGCGATCTTATCACATTTGAGTGGAGCAGGACGATATCCTTTGTAATGCACAAATTGTATTTGGCGATTTTGGGAGTGGGTGCGGGGGAGTCTACGAACCATTGAAATATTTCTTGAAAAATTTGGCTGGACTTGATCGATCGCGCCTACACTTGTCAAAGCCAAGATGCGCTCTGAACGTCGACTAGAAATTTCAATGCTTGTCTAAATTGAAATTTCCATTTGATTAATGGACATCACATAAACAATTTTAGAAAGCTAAAGGTGACGTGTGATAGATTCTTTCCTGAAGTTTAGTAACTTCAGCTTAACCACTCAACGAATTTACACACACTCTAACTGGAAGTTAAACAGACCGGATCATGTAACACGCTTTTAAGCATTCAAATACTGATTGACAGTTGAGTACCTTGATATAGGCAATTAATCTACTTGCCCTAAAATGCCTCAATTTAGTTCTTTGGCGTGTCAAGTTTCCTAACTCATTTTTTCCTCGACACATCAGGCAGACTCAAACATGAGAGCAGACGAATGATATCAAAAAATACAATTTTGATTTTTGTACTTAGTCCTGGAATAAGCATTTACAATGCTTTCTATAGATTGAGCTTCATAACTCTTAGATGGTAAGGAATACGCTTGTCAAGTCATCATTACTTTTTAATAAGTAATCATCCTTTGCGTGACTGTAATATTCCATCATGCTATCGATGACAAGTTCTAAAATGTGTATTTTCCGTAGGGCAAAAGTCAAAGACAGTTATTCATATTTATTCTAGTAAATAATTAGAACTGTGTATTTACAATGAATCCTCTACTACTGAGCCTTCAAAGCACTGGGCAGCAATTGAGAGGATGGTGTTTCATAAAGTTGACTTTCAACGTGGTTAAGTGCTCAGACTTTTTCAGTTCTGCAAAGAGTAACAGGTTAACCTCAAAATATGACTGAAAAAAAATGACGATCAGGATTACGATTCTTATTATCCTAATTATTGTATTCTACTGGTGTGTTAATTACTTTTATCCATCACAGCAGCTTCTCAAATTACTAATTGCCTATATAAGTTCAGTACGTGCACTCTATTTCAAACTCTTAAAGACACCAGCTCTGCCTGCAACTTCTTTCTTTTAGAAGAAACGAACTTCGAGAAATGGAAGCCAAAGTTCTTTGCTTCATTTTGGGGCTTCTTGTGTTGTCGACATTTGTAGTCGCATCTGAGTCTGTAATGCACGGGTCCTGCCGTGGCGGACAAGGGTGTAAGAGAATTTTTAGGGTGAGTAGGTTACTTAAACATGTTTACTTTTTTTCTTTGTTTGGAACGATATCACACATCTACCTCATGAATGCGTCAGTCAATTTTTATTTTTCATATCATATAAATTTTAGCCTTCTCAGCTATATGAGTTGCAGAAGTGTGGCCCAAAGAATAAACAAAGAAACAAGGCGACAAAAGTCTATTTTAGTTCCGGATTTCTTCTATTTACAATGTTTGCAGTGGGGTGACGCAATGTGCTTGATTCTGTGAAATTTGTTTGAATTTTTCGCTTCAGTTAAATGATGTAAATCCAAGATTCTTAAATTGATTGGAATACATACACTATAGGATATTCTACTTTTGAGTCACATAACTGGTTAACTGTTGGACGGTATGTTAAACAAAATACCGTTATTTCCTGTTTAGGAAATCCCAAGTTTACAAAATCAATAGAAAATTATGGACTTGTCTTCTTTTGTTTTCCATTATTTTCAAGCTCAGTGATGAATTTCAAATCTATCAACTGGTAGAGGTTATTATAAAACCATGATATCACTTATCGTTCTTTGAACTCATACTAGGAGTGCCTTGTTGTTAACAAATAAGTTCATGTACGCCTCAGTTTTGAGGTATAATTGTTGAAACGTGTTCCGTCACTCAGTTAATGGGCTACATGTCAATCCAATGATCGCGCAATTAGAATTTTGCAGAGAACGACAAAGAAATGTACCGAATTGAACCTATAACACATGTGCGAGCCGTTATTTTGGTAATTTTAATTAACGTTTTGTATTCTCGCCTTCCTGTTTTTCAGTAGGATTCTCGCAAATATTATGATCGTGTTCGTAGTTTCCAACGAAGAACAATAAATATGGTAAACAATAAAGGTGTCTTGGCAACAGCCTGATATTCAATTTAACACTGAGTAAGCATGAATGTTTTAACTCCAGTTAAACCACCGTTGTGAGTTGAATTGCTTCTTTTGGACTATTTTGAAACTTAAATTCAGTGTTAAAATTTGTCAGCCCTTATGGGTTTCTCGTTTCATATGTTCTGATCTTTTCAACTATATCTTATCAATGTGGGCTGAAAATTTAACATAGGGAACGAAGCGAACACGTGTCTCCAATAGTTTGACGGGATGAATGAATGAAACTATGACAGTATAAGACTCCGGTCTAAAGCATTAGAACACGCACACTACAAGATATGCAATCTTTTCAGTCATATCACAGGTGGTCTGCCGAACGGCCAGTGTCAAACAAAACACAGCCGTTACTTCCTTATTTGGAAAGCCCGAGTTAACAAAAGAAATAGCAAATCATGAACTTTTCTTGTTTTGTTTTCCACTTTGTTTATCCTGATAAATTTTTCTTTTTCCTTTAATTTGCTTGAGGTTATCATAAATATCACTTATCGCTATCGCATGATATCACTTATCGTTTTTGAACTCAAAGGAGCTTTTCGGTGTCAACCAATAAGTTTATGTACGCCTAAGTTTTGAGGTATAATTGTTAAACACACAATGGGAAAGAGTTTCGTTAATCGATGTTTTTTCACTCAGCATGGGCACCGCAATTAGTTTTCGACAAAACAATCGCCAAGTTTTTCTTATTCCTGCCAGCTTGGATTGATAGACCAGAAGGTTTATAACACGCTTTGCACAAACTAGTTTGATCATAAACAAGAAGAAATTTCCCGGTAAGAATGGCAACCAAAGCTCTTAGATTCCTTGTTGTGCTCCTTGTTCTGCTGATAATTTCACCTGACTCTCTATCTTTTACTGGGTTTTCAAAGGCGCCGGGTAAAAGACTTCATCTTGAAAAGAAAAACTTCAGAGTAAGTAGAATCGTCGTTAACACCAGTTTTCTTTCCTCGGTTTTGGGTACATGGCCAACACTAGCTCGCGTCGCAAAACTCCTGGTGCGAAGTCGAATAAGGACCTCATGATAACCAATTTTTCGCCGCGGCTTATTGCCGAGAACCACCAGGGATCTTTTAACACCAGGGAAAATTGAGTGAGTGTTAATATTTGGGGGCGACCAACGGTTGTTTTTCGTGGAATATCGATTTGGAAAGATATAACCACGCCTCGGAGTAAAACTAGTGTTTTCTTTCTTTTGGAGAAAGTTCACCTAAAACTTAATTTGGCACACTGAAAAACCAAGCCGTTTTCTTTTCGGAGGGACAAGTTTGGTCGATCAAAAAAATGGGGGAAGGGCCAGCTGGTATTTTTGGAAACCCATACGTAGATAGTAAAAGTAAATTTAAAGAATAGGATTCTGTTCCCTTTAATATATCTTCAGCAAATTAATTTTTCAGCTGAAGAATCCGGAAGGTTTCAAACTAAGCGTAATATGTTTGAAACGTAGCTGAAAGGATGAATAAGTGATTAACCATAGCAGTTATGCGAGTAAATACAATTACATACAAATACATAGCAGTTATGTGAACAAATACAATTACAAATTTGCCTTTTAAAAGGGCGAAAACCGATGTGGTAACGCAGGAAGCAACATTTTAAGTATTTTTAAGTGCTCCTAAATATTTAGCCCATAACAATGTTATCTGATCTTTGGCATGCTCGCAGCGATATCAGCGCTGCCAATATCCTCGATTAACTCAAAGAACAGAAACGGAGTTGCGATTATCAATGATGTTGTGCGTAACGGACCATATTTTAAGGTGGTAGCAATACGTTTTCACCTTTCTTGAATAGTTCGTCAAATGATCCGATAAAGTTTCTTCAGAACTTGAACTGACTGGTCCAACTGAGGTAATTCTGGGATAATAAGCCTTATCACGGTTTTGGACGCCATTTTGACGATTAGGCAAACGGGCTTTAAATAACAGTGTTTGTATGGAAATCCGATGTCATATAATTTTCATAAAACATGGCTTCTGAAAAATTCATCAATTAGAAACTTTTGACACTGAGAAAAAGATTTTAAGAAAAAAAATTTAGAGTGATGTAGCTGTGCTCGAAAGCGTCCAGTCGTGTTTTGAATTTTCCATACATTTGTCTGTAAAGCGTACCAGCCGTGAACTGCTCTAAAAATAGCTCGCGGGAAAAAAATACCGGGAAATGTATGGAAAGTTCAAAATAGGACTGGACGCTTTCTGGCACAGCTACATCTCTCAAATGTTTTTCTTAAAATCCTTTTCCTAGTTCCAAAAGTTTCCAATTCATGAATTTTTCAGAAGCGATGTTTTATGAAAATTATTTGACATCTGATTTACATACAAACACTGTTATTTCAAGCCTGTTTTTCTACTCGTCAAAATGGCGTCGAAAACCGTGATAAGGCCTATTGGCCAAGTGCACCCAATGTGAACCGAACATCGACTTGGTGTAGGAATGCATGGGTAAAGTTGTACACTGAAGTCTGTTTTGGTGAATGAGCCTGCAAATAAATACTAACTAAAGCAATCTACTGGCTTCTCCTTGATCTTTCTTTCTTTTGATTTGTCTTTCTCTCACATTTAGAATGGAAGAAACGAATGGAACCGGGAAGATAAGGCAGATTTTCCAGCGAGAAAACGCCAAATTTGTGATGCCGCCAAACGAGTGGGCTGCTGAGATGTACAACAAGTGAGAACCCTGTAGAACGAAAAACAAGCAAGCCGTCTTCTTTAAGTTATACGATAGAAAGAAATATGTATTTCAACTATATAAGGTCTTCGCTTTAATGATTTGACAAATGTAGTGGAAAATAAATAAAAGTAATTGAAGCTGAAAATCTCTCTTTTGTTTCTGCATATTTGAAGTTTTAGTTTTTGAAATGTTTATTCACGTTAGAAGTTTTCTCGACATCTCCACTGACAATCGGAACATCGCAAGAATTAATCTTGCTTCCATTATCCAACCAATAAGTTTTGAATATGAAGCAGTTGTTAACGAAGTGCTTTCAACCAAGACACCCTCTCTCGTCAATCATTAATCTTTCCGCAATAACAACACGTAAAAAAACGCATTTCAAAGCATACGCTAGTTGGATGATGTTTAACTGCGCGAGTGAAATGGTTGCGGTATCAATTTGCTTTTGACGATTAAGATGAAAAGTGACTTGGAACAAGTGTTTGAATTACGTAAGGATCCACTTACGTCACGTCCCAAATACCATTCGAGTAACAACCAGGAATGTTTTGCTTCTGAGCACAAGTCTGAAAGGAGAATTAATATTGCAAGTTTTTGTACAGTTATCACGCTTATTTATTGACCCTATCTGCAAGGTTTCTTTTGAGGGCTATATTAGGTTTTCATTTACATTCGACGACAGATAAGATTCGATGTCGTTAAAATGGGCCCTTTCCGTGCTCCATGAGTTAAAGACATTTAATGTATTCCATAAATACAAAAAAACATGTGGACACCTGCATGTTAAGTTTAATTTTTTGTTCGGCAGAATGTTTTCACATGCAGTCTACTCTTGCGTTAATTGCGACGACGACAACAGAAGTTCATAAAACAATAGCATTTAATGAGCAAATTAACAAAGGCCCTGCACGTGTGTTAAATATTTTGGTACATCTTGTCACCGACCTCGGGAAAACAAAAACGTGATATGACTAAATTTAAGGTTTTGTGGAGAATGTGAGCACATGACGGCAAATTTTAGCTAATTTTTCATTCTCTGTCTCAACTTGAACACCGTTCCTACCAATTTTGTGCCAGGATAGTTCAGTTGCATTGCACAAGTTGAACGAATTGGAATAATCGAGAAGTAGTGCAAGTAACGAGGACACATATTTTCAAGTAGTGTTTTCTTTGGTGTTGACGTCGTGGTTACTTATTGTTCCTAATAGATAAAAGATAAACTTTTGCAATTTGTTGTGACCCTTATCGCGTCTTTTCTCTAAGAGCGGACTTATCACATTTGATAGAAGAGGAACAAGATGCCACACTTTGTAGACCACAAATCGTATTTGGAGATTTTTTTTGGCATGTGAGAGTCTACGTATTCAGACAACTACTTCGTGAGGAATTTGAATGGACTCGAAAGGTCGCTTCTCCTTTCTTTCCTTCTTGTTTCTGTAGAAATTTCAATGATTGTCTAATTTTGACATTATCTTCTTAATAATGGACATCACATAACCAATTTTAGAGAGCTTATAGCCACTCGTGACAGATTTTTTCTTGGCGTTTATTACCTTGAGCACCACCATTCAAAGCAATGAAAAATAAGCTCTAACATAAAGTTAAAAAGACAAAATAATGTAACTCGCACGCCAAATTAATTAGTAACTGCCACTGATACTCATATCTCCATACAGGCAATTAAACAACTTGTGCTAAAAATGTTTTTTGGACTCTTTTGAAGTGTCAGCCTTCGTAATTCATTTTTTTTCCCTCGGTGCATTAGGTTGATTAAAAATGACACAGAACTTAAAGAAATCGAAAAAATCAATTTCCATATTTGTTCTAAGATCTTGAAAGAGCATCTTCAATGATATCTACAGATTATGCTCCATAACTTTTAAATGGTGATGAATACAGTTGAGTTATTACGTATACTTTTTAACTAGTAATTATGTTCTGCGTGACGGTAATTTTCTCGGATTGTTGATGGGAAGCTGTACTCATCCCAGTAAAGAAAAGGAAAAAGGAAAAGCCAAAGTTATTTTTTTTTTCTCTAACAAATAATTATAATCGTCTATTTTTATGAAAGGTACAACATTTCTTAAATTAAACATTTTTCGGATGACTCTTCGTCCATCTTCAGCAGCTTTCATAAAAATTATTCCATATATGCCTGTTTCTGCTTGTATAAGTATCCGGCCTTTAATTTTTAGAGCAACAAGCCTTGACAAATATAAAGCTGAAGAAAAAAAAACGATGATTACATTCTTATTCTTACACGATTCTCAGCGTAAACTTCGAACCAACTCATTCGCCGCTTTCCTTTCTAGTCTGTCTTAGCTTTTACATAAAGATTTTATCTTGTTATTTTTAGTGACCATTCTTAAGCTTAATTTTTACTCTTCTTATCATGAATCATTGCATCGTTGTAACTTTTAGATTCACTACCGTTTTGACGTATAATGTTGTCAATTAATTATTGTTGTCACTGAAAAGCCCTTTTCAGGGAATGTCATCAAATTTGCTGATAGCTAATCGGTGAAACATGAAGTCTTGGAAGCAAAACAGTGGAACTTTTAAGGTACGTTTTTAATTGTTTACCCTTTTAAAACGTATTTGTTTACTTTAAGTTGCTGTCCAGACAGAAAAAGTCGAAGTTTGTTGCCTTGGGATGCCATCGCTGTCACACAACACGTGTCGGAAAATAAGAGATTTGCCCAAAATTGTTGCGGCCGTATCTTTTCGCAGTATAGAGATCCACTAAATATTATTCCGTAGTTTAAGGACACTATCCTAGTACTCTTTGGAAAAATACACGAGACTTCCAGAGTAAGTCAGAATTTTGAGAAATGTTGGTTTTTGTTGCAGCACTTGACACGCTCCGTGTACGAATCGTTAACATTGGTATGTTTGAGATGCCCTCCTTTTAAAAGTTCTCAATAATATGAGTTCTATATACCATATTTGTAAAAAAGTATAGTGTATGTGTTCGTGGTATAAATGTAAGGTTTTTCGGATAAATATTATTTCGGCGGCAAACATCCGAAAACGGGTTAATTTCGACTCGGTGAAAGGTCGATTTTCGGGGATTCGGGAGGGTTGAACATTCGCCTCAAAATTTCGGGTCTTGTTAAGTTTAGAATCAAAAGAAATGTGTTTTCATTAATGTTATATCAACTTTGTCTGTTGCTGAAAATTTGAAGGAAATCGAACGACTGGCCCAAATTGACCGGTCGAGTCCAACGCGGACTGTCTCTTAACCTTTCTCTTTGCTTGTAACGGTATCACACGTCTTTCTACCCCATGTTTATTATCGATCAGTCCATTTTTAGCTTGCTTGGCCTGATATTCGACTGTAGCCGATAATCAGCGATCGATACTTATAAATTTTCTTGTTGTTTTTCGTCTTACTTGTAGGGTGGAATATACGACTGGGACAGAGAAGTTAACGCCGATTTTCTTGCCAAAAGACAGCAGTTGTGTGACGAAGCCAGAAGAATGGGCTGTTAAGCTCAGAGCCGGAGCACAACGTACGAATATAACAAGAAGAAAACAATAATTACACCATGTGGTTATAGAAATATGTTACTCGAAAACAGCACTTCCAAGTTTTCAACTATATGTAGTAGAGAATAACTGGAAATAAAAGAGAAGTATAAACCAATGTTGCGAGAATGTGCTTTGGCTTCTGAACGTATAGTTTCCTTGATGCTGTGCATGCCTATCACATTCAGTATGCCATTCATGATAGACAAGTTCTGTACATGACTAAAAACGCCGTTGAAGTTCCGTTGGATGATTTCTTTTTCTCGTACTGCCACAAAAAGTTTCAGAATTCATCCTTGTCATAACCACACTTTATGTGCGCTCTAAAGGTCGATTCTGTAGAAATTTCAATGATTGTCTAATTAGACATTGCCTTCTTAATAATGGACATCACAGAACCAATTTATAGCCACTCGTGACATATTGTTTACGTGGCGTTCATTACCTTGAACATCACCACTCCAAACAACTGAAAAAATAAGCTCTAACTGGAAGTTAATAACTTAAAACGCACGCCAAATTAATTATTAACTGACATACTCATATCTCCATGCACGTAATTAAACAACTTGTGCTAAAATGCTTTTTGGACTTTTTTGAAGTGTCAACTTTCGTAATTCATTTTTTTCCCTCCCTGCATTAGGTTGATTAAAAGTGACACAGAACTGAAAGAAATCGAAAAAGGCAATTTCCATCTTTGTACTAAGACCTTGAAAGAGCATCTACAATGATATCTACAGATTGTGCTTCATAACTTTTTAAATGGTGATGAATACAGTTGCCAAGTTTTTACATATACTATTCCACTAGTCTCGGATTGTTGATGGGAAGCCCTACTCATTTCAGTAAAGAAAAGGAAAAAAGGAAAAGTCAAAGTTATTTCTTTTTACTCTGGCAAATAATTATCACGGTCTATTTTTATGAAAGGTACGACATTTCTTAAAGTAAACATGTTTCGGATAAAATTTCATCCATCTTCAGCAGCTTTCATAAAAATTATTTCATACATGCCTGCTGGATATTCGAAAACTGTCTATTTATAATGATTTGTGTTCTATTGGACTTTTAAAACACCAGGTACCAATTAAGAGTATGGTGTTTCGTAAAGCTAAGTTCCTGCTGGTTTAAGTGTCCAGCCTTTTTAGAGCAACAAGCCTCGACATAATAAAACTGAAGAAAAACACAATAATTACGATTCTCTTTGTCCTAATTCAGATTATATTCTGCCAAAGTTGATCATATTCTGTTAAAAATGTCATTCTAAGTCCTTATATAAGTTCAGCACTTTTATTTTAAGGTTTAAAGACACCAGCTCTGCGTCCAAATTCGATTCCCAGACTGAGAAAAGAAAAAAGAACTTGAAGAAATGGAAACCAAGGCTTTCTGCCTCCTCTTTACGCTTCTTGTGTTGTCGACATTTTTAGCCGGATCTGAATCTGCCATGAGTGGGGCCACGAAGGCCGGAAAAAGATCCTGTCTGCGAAAGAAACGTTTTAGGGTGAGTAGGATTACTTAAACATGTTTAACTTTTCTCTTTGCTTGTAACGGTATCACACTTCCTTCAACCCCATGTTTACCATCGATCAGTCGATTTTTAGCTTGCTTGGCCTGATATTTAACCCCTTGGTATCGGCCGGGATTTCTTTGGCTAATATGCATGTAGTTAAGATGAGTTCTCAAGATGAGCCATCACTGTGGGCTGTAGCCGATAATCCGCGATCGATACTTATAAATTCTTCTTGTTGTTTTTCGTCTTACTTGTAAGGTGGAATGGATCAACCGAATCATTCTAACAAAATTCCGGATACCTCAATTGCAAACTCACAATCTACAACACCACAACAAAGTACAAGGCAATAAAACTACTATATACAATAAGAAATAGCCTTATACGTCAAAAAAATCGGAGGGTTTTCACGGTATTCTTGATAAGGCTTAATGATGATAAATTTTTCATCTGATGGTCAAACTCATTCCAACGTTTTGCGGCGCGATAAAGAAAGGAGAACGTTGGGCTAAGGACATTTTATCTTTCTCAGGTTAATATCATTAGAGTGCCTAGTGAATACTCCCTTGTTTGATTTTGTCACTGAGTGCTGAGTTGACAGCGTCGTACAACGTTAAGAATGATATATTATTAGTATTTCTAAGAATCTCTCAGCATTCTGACCTTATCTTTAAAGGATTTAACTTTGATGTTCAGTGAAATCCCAGCACATTCGTTTCTTCAAACTTTATGGAAACCGCTTCCTTCTACCAAAACCGGTAGCAAGTTTAATTATGCATTTTCTCTTTAGAAACCAAACTCATACTTAGAATGGAAACATCATGCTCTTTCTTTTACTTTGCCTTTTGAATTACAAGTACTTCCCAATTTTTTCTATCAAGGATCTATGTATTTTAATTTGTTGCATGGGCATAAATATCTCTAGCTCGATTTCTCTTTAGTAATAAAAATGATTAAAATCTATCTGTAGCAACTATTAGTTCAGTAAGCGAAATTTTGCTGTTGTAATTCTGAATTGCCACAGCGGTCCAATAAGTTTTACTGGTTTTGTTATTTTAACAACTAGGAACTTTAAGTGTATCCAACACTTTCTATTTTGTAACACGTGACCCTCCTCCTTCAAAAGACGCGGATAAAGTCAAGTTTTGGTGAGCAAGATTTCACGGAAACAAAGCAAAAACAGTTCACAATTTTACCTACTAACAGATGCTTTTAACGTTATCAAAAAGTCAGTTTAAACTACAATGAAAGAGTCTTTTACTACGTCATATGATTAAACTGTTATTAAATTTCACTGCACAGCCCTGCGTGCGAGCAAATAATCAAATAATCAAGTGCAGTGAAATTTAAAAGTTTCAAGTTAAAAAATGCGCTATGCTCTAAACGAGACCATAAAATAACTATACTGTTTTGAAGACGGAGAGTCGCGTGTCATTGGTAACCACTGTGTCTTCTTCTTTAGGCAATTTCAAATACATGTACCGTAAATTCACGGGCAGTCCAATTAATCATTCAAAAGAAGGAAAGGTAGAGTCACCAACAGGACAGGAACTCGGTCCAGAGTATTGCTTCTCTTTCCTGTACGAGATTCTAGTTCCAAGAGGATAACGCTCACCGTATGCATTAGATAGTTTTCTTAAAACGTTATTGTAAATAAGTTTCTCCGACCGAAAAAAGGTATCGTTTATCCTCAATTCTTTTCTGAAAAAGGTTCTAAACAATGACCCTCTTTGGTGAAAATCACCTGATGCCTCATTCTGACGGCTTTGTAATAAGCAAGCAATACTCAGCGTTCACTTCAGCACGTTGTCGACGCTAGAAGGTAAACTGATTCCGCATGACGTAATGGTTTCCGCAACGACTTCAAGTATTTTGGCCTCATGTGCAATGACTATATCCCTGTTGACTCTTGTGACTCTAACGAAACTTGATAAAATACCCAGTGTTCACTCCGGGCTGTGGTACTCGAGTAAGGCGGATAAATGCTCTTAATTTGGACCCTTTTTGAAAGAGTTTTGCATTCAAAGTAATACCATTGTCTAGAAATATACGTTTAGATACCCCGTTCTTTAGATATGGTACTTATTTTGTGATAATCCATTGCGTGCAGTTTACCATATCGATCATAACTTTTATTTACACGCGATGGGTTTACAGGCAATTAGGCCTGTGGGCACAAGTGATGTAGCAATTAGCTCGCCATCGCAAAGAGAAACATATTTTGTAAATAAGTAAAATCTCTTTTTGTAAACAGGTGCGTTTGTAATATTACTCCCTCTTTTTGTTAAAAATGGTGAAATAAGACCTTCACTTGCCTACAGAATAATTCTAGAACAAAGAGAGGGAAGAAATTAATTCAATTCTTGAAAGGAACAACTCGTGACCTGTTATAGTACATTCTGGAAACAGAAATGCAAGAACTTCAAAAACGTTAGCCTAACATTTTTCAGATTTCAGCCCATTCCGACCTACTCTATCTCTGGTCAGAGGCAATAACCGACAGTTTTATTGCACTGGGGTGATAACTTATAACAAAACTGGACAATTATTTCATTTTATTTTATTTTGTTTTTGTTTCTGTTGAGAGACAGACATTTTTGAGCTTTGAAACGACATCAAATTCTCGTGATACTTCCCCTTTAACAATGGTTTACGATTACACTCGATTGAAGAAACGTTGTCAGATAAAAAGTATAAACCATGAATAATAAAACCCAACAGCTTTCTGGAAAACGTTTGACTTATGACTGCTTATTTCACGCTGTTCTTCCTAGTAAATAATGATTCAGACGGGGCACTATTATTGAAAATACCTTGAAAGGCTTTTAATTTGCATCACCTGTAGTTGGCTGTCGACAACGGAAATGAAAACAATTTTACCAATTATACATCCTCGTCACGATTTTCAATAATCATCACAATGACCGGAAAAGTTAAAACATTTTCAGTAAGAGAGACTTACAGCTGCTGTAAACGGTTCAACGTTTTTTTTTTAGGGATATCATGCAACAGGATATTGTAGTTTTGAAATTTTTGTCTAAAGTATTAAGCAAGTATTTGATTTACACTTCTTCATGAACATCCTGGAATAAGAAATGATTAAGGCATTTCAGATACTCACAAGGGAGTAAGGAGGCGAAAACAATTTCTTTTTATGGTTATCTGATAATATTTGAATAAATTAAAAGAGTTATGGACCAGCTGCATGCAGTGTTGTTAAAGAACCGCTCTCTACTTTTCTTTTCTGGAAAGAACTGAATGTAAATAATGGTCATATCCAAAAATCATCGACTAAAGGTGAATTGTGAATCAGATGATAAATGAACTTGCTGTTGCGGCAGTTACAGGACACTACAAGTTTAACAACACGCGATTTGTTTTTTGTAAGAAAAATCAAACACAGTATGCGAACAAGTCGGTGATAAATTCAAACTGTGACTGTTAAGATGATTAACAGTAAAATATAACGTTAAAACTGAAAACGACGTTTCGACCTTTCTTCGGTCAAGTTCAATGTTCAAAACAAAAATTCACAGATATAAAGGGGGAAGAGAAAGTGTAAAAATATGTAAGAGGTATGAAAAAAATTGAGAGAAAGCAATAAAAAGCAATGCAAAAGAAAAGATTAATTAAAACGTCGTTCTTCTCCTTTTTCTTCTCTTTTTTTTTTTTTTTTCGCTATAGCTTTACAATTTTATGCGTGATTTGTAACGATCTTGGAACTGAATGCGCCCAGAAATGGCGTCATTTGTGGGCTTTCTACTCTAACAAGGCACATCGAAATTTAATGAAAACTCAAGCGAGCTATGAAATATTTAGAATTTTGTAGAGAACGACAAAGAAATGTACCGAAGCCTGTAATACAGGTGCGAGCCGTTATTTTGGTAATTAAACCTTTTGTCTTCTCGCCTTCCTGTTTTTCATTAGGATCATGCTCACAAATATTCTTATCGTGTTCGTAATTTCCAACGAATAATAATAAACATGGTTAAAGCGCAAGTAATTAAATATTAAAAATAGTGTCTTGACAAAAGCCTGATATTTAATTTAACCAGTGAGCATGAATGTTTTAGCTCCATTTAAACCATCGCTTTGAGTTGAATTGCTTGTTTTAATTTTTGTTTCTTTGAAACTTAAATTCCGTGTTTTAATTTATCAACCCTTATGGGTAATATGCCATTTTCTCAGTGATCCAATAGTGTGGTCCAAAAGATTAAGTTAAACATAGGAACGGAGCGAACACACACAAAAACATTTTCCTATATTGTTTCCAATAGTTTGAATGAATAAATGAGACGATGAAAATCAGACAAGGCTCTAAAGCATTGGAATGCACGCACTACTTTTCAATCACATGATTGGTTGTCTGCCGAACGGCATGTCAAACAAAATACCGTTATTTCCTTATTTGGAAAGTCCAAATTTACAAACGCAATATGAAGTTATGCAACTTTCGTCTTCTGTTTTCTACTATTTTCATGCTGATAAATTTCGAATCTATCTTCAGTTTTGCTTGAGGTTACTTAAAACCATGATATCACTTATCGGTTTTGAACTTATAGGAGTGTTAGGAGTGTTTCGTTGTCAACAAATAAATTCGTGCAAAGGTACGCCTCATTTCTGAGGTATGATTGTTAAACACACAATGAGAAAGAAATCTATTATAATCTATGTGTTTCATCACCCAGTATGGGCACCACGATTAGTTTTCGACAAAACAATCCCCAAGTTTACCTTTAAGTCCTGTCAAATTGGTTTCATACAGCAGGAGGTTTAAGACGCTTTGCGCGAACTGGTTTGATCGAAAACAAGGAGAAATTTCCCGTCGAGTATGGCAACCAAAGCTCTTAAATTCCTTGTTGCGGTTCTTGTTCTGTTGATAATTTTACCTGACTCTCTCTCTTTTAATGGGTTTGCAAAAGGAGAACGGTGGAAAGGAAGTAAAAGAAAGGCGGAAAGGAAATTCAGAGTAAGTTGAGTCGTTATTAAGAACTGTTTGCCATTCTTCGCTGTTGGCTATATGGTTTCACACTAGCTCGTGCTGCAGAACTTTTAATTCTTTTGGTTGAAGTTAGCTTGTATTATTATTCGAACCCTACAAAATGGCCTCATTATAAGCAGTTTTTCGCTCCGGCTTGTTGGCACGAACCACAGGAGTTCTAGGCTAAACCTTAAAAGTCGATCGCACCGAGAGAAGTACACACTTTTCTGTCATTAGGTAATAACTAGTGCACTCTTATATGTCTGCTAAGGTAGAGAAAAATTTAGCGACTGTTAATATTTAGTCCATAGAATAATTGTTGCAAATACGAAACATCTGTTAAATTAAGTCTTATCTGACTTTGGAATAAACTATCTTTCTCAAGCTTTCTTTAAGGGTACCAATCCGTAGATCGACTTGGCATCATCAATGTAAGGATTGTATTATACATTTAACTCCCTTTTGGTCAATCAGTCTGCAAGTAATTACTAACTTAAATGTTTTCCTGACTGGCTTATTCTTCTTCTTCTGTCTTTCTTTCTTTCTTCCTTTCTTTTGATTTGTCTTTTTTTCTCACTTTTAGAATGGAAGGAACGAATGGATCCGAGAAGATATGAAAGATTTTGCCTCAAGAAAACGCCAATTGTGCGAGGCCGCCGAACGAATGGGCTGCTGAGACGTACGACAAGTGAGAACCTCGCAGCTGAACTTAAAACAAACAAGCCGTCTTCTTAGTTATACGATAGCAATAAACATGTATTTAAGCTATAGATAAGATCTTAGCTTCGCTTTTATTTCACTAATTCAGTGGAAAATAAATTAAAGTAATCGAAGGTCGAAAACCAGGCTTTTCTTGCTGCAAATTTAGACATGATTTTAGTTTCGTTGAAATGTTTATTCGCGTTAGTAGCTTCATTGTATAGATCATTGGCATGTCAATCATAAAGGACTTTGAACTCGGAAAAACGTTGTGTCATTACTGCCTACCCTATAAAATAAATTCCTGTTCAACCAAAAATACCGTAAAAAGCGAAAGCTGGACCTTTTCTCGACCTCTCCACAATCGGAACATACAAATACAAACACCATTGTGTCTGAACTCCTTCAAGTCTGAAAGAAAAGTTAAAATTGCAAGTTTCTGTGAAGTAATATCACGCTGATTTTTTTTCTTTTATGCAAGGTGTTTTTTATAAATTTTTCCATTTACATTCGAGGGGGGCTGAGTTGTCATGTCGTGAAGTTGGTCCTTAGTATGGTCCATGAGTTAAAGAGATTTTATTGTTTTCCATAGATGCCAAAAAAAACCATTGCTTTTTATGCAAATCTTCAACAAGAAGCGGAACAGGTGTAGTTAAGTTTCACGATAGTTGTTGTTTTTGGACAGAATATTTGTACAGTAAACCCTTGCATTAGATAATGACGGTTCAGCTTGAAATAATAAGTGACTTATTAATTTTTAATAACTATCGCAATTCTTTGTGACCCTTACGCACGTCCTTTCTTTAAAAACGATCTTATCACATTTGAGTGGAGCAGGACGATATCCTTTGTAATGCACAAATTGTATTTGGCGATTTTGGGAGTGGGTGCGGGGGAGTCTACGAACCATTAAAATATTTCTTGAAAAATTTGGCTGGACTTGATCGATCGCGCCTACACTTGTCACAGCCACAATTAAGATGCGCTCTGAACGTCGACTAGAAATTTCAATGCTTGTCTAAATTGAAGTTTCCATTTGATTAATGGACATCGCATAAACAGTTTTAGAAAGCTTATGGTGACGTGTGATAGATTCTTTCCTGAAGTTTAGTAACTTCAGCTTAACCACTCAACGAATTTACACACACTCTAACTGGAAGTTAAACAGACCGGATCATGTAACATGCTTTTAAGCATTCAAATACTGACTGACAGTTGAGTACCTCGATATAGGCAATTAATCTACTTGCCCTAAAACGTTTCAATTTACTTCTTTGGCGTGTCAAGTTTCCTTAGTAATTTTTTCCTCGACGCTTTAGGCAGACTCAAACATGAGAGCAGACGAATGATATCAAAAAATACAATTATAATTTTGTACTTAGTCCTGGAATAAGCATTTACAATGCTTTCTATAGATTGAGCTTCATAACTCTTAGATGGTAATGAATACGCTTGTCAAGTCATCATTGCTATTTAACTAAGTAATCATCCTTTGCGTGACTGTAATATTCCATTATGCTATCGATGACAAGTTCTAAAATGTGTATTTTCCGTAGGGCAAAAGTCAAAGTCAGTTATTCATATTTATTCTAGTAAATAATCACAACTGTGTATTTACAATGAATCCTCTACTACTGAGCCTTCAAAGCACCGGGCAGCAATTGAGAGGATGGTGTTTCATAAAGTTGACTTTCAACGTGTTTAAGTGCTCAGACTTTTTCAGTTCTGCAAAGAGTAACAGGTTAACCTCAAAATATAACTGAAGAAAAATGACGATGATTACGATTCTTATTATCCCAATTATAGTATTCCACTGGTTTGTTAATTACGTTTATCCATCACAGCAGCTTCTCGAATTACTAATTGCCTATAAAAGTTCAGTACGTGCACTCTCAGTTTCAAACTCTTAAAGAAACCAGTCTTGCCTGCAGCAAGTTCTTTTTTCCTAAAAGAAACGAACTTCGAGAAATGGAAACCAAGGTTCTTTGCTTCATTTTGGGGCTTCTTGTGTTGTCGACGTTTGTAGTCGCATCTGAGTCTGCCATATCCGGGGCCCCCTGTGGCGGAAAAGATTGTTTTAAAGGAAAGAGAATTTTTAGGGTGAGTAGGTGATAACTTAAACATGTTTACTTTTTCTCTTTGTTTGGAACGATATCACACATCTACCTCATCAATACGTGAGTCAATTTTTATTTTTCATATCATATAAATTTTAGCGTTCTCAGCTATATGAGTTGCAAAAGTGTGGCCCAAAGAATAAACAAAGAAACAAAGCGACAAAAGTCTATTTTAGTTCCGGATTTCTTCTATTTACAAAGTTTGCATTGGGGTGACGGAATGTGCTTGATTCTGTGAAATGTGTTTGAATTTTTCGCTTCAGTTAAACGATGCAAATCCAAGATTCCTAAATTGATTGGAATACATACACTATAGGATATTCTACTTTTAAGTCATATATTAACTGGTTAATTGTTGGGCGGTATGTTAAACACAAAATACCTTTATTCCTGTTTTGGAAATCCACTGAAGTTTACAAAATCCATAGAAAATTATGAACTTGTCTTCTTTTGTTTTCCATTATTTTCAATCTCAGTGATGAATTTCAAATCTATCAACCGGTAGAGGTTATTATAAAACCATGATATCACTTATCGTTCTTTGAACTCATACTAGGAGTGCCTTGTTGTTAACAAATAAGTTCATGTACGCCTCAGTTTTGAGGTATAATTGTTGAAACGTGTCTCGTCACTCAGTTAATGGGCTACATGTCAATCCAATGATCGCGCAATTAGAATTTTGCAGAGAACGACAAAGAAATGTACCGAATTGAACCTATAACACATGTGCGAGCCGTTATTTTGGTAATTAAACGTTTTGTATTAACGCCTTCCTGTTTTTCAGTAGGATTTTCGCAAATATTATAATCGTGTTCGTAGTTTCCAACGAAGAACAATACATATGGTAAATAATAAAGGTGTCTTGGCAACAGCCTGATATTCAATTTAACAAGTAAGCATGAATGTTTTAGCTCCAGTTAAACCACCGCTGTGAGTTGAATTGCTTCTTTTGAACTATTTTGAAACTTAAATTCAGTGTTAAAATTTGTCAGCCCTTATGGGTTTCTCGTTTCATATGTTCTGATCTTTTCAACTATATCTTATCAATGTGGGCTGAAAATTTAACATGGGGAACGAAGCGAACACGTGTCTCCAATAGTTTGACGGAATGAATGAATGAAACTATGACAGTATAAGACTCCGGTCTAAAGCATTGGAATACGCACACTACAGGATATTCAATTTTTCAGTCATATCACAGGTGGTCTGCCGAACGGCCAGTGTCAAACAAAACACAGCCGTTACTTCCTTATTTGGAAAGCCCGAGTTTACAAAAGAATAGCAAATCATGAACTTTTCTTGTTTTGTTTTCCACTTTCTTTATCCTGATAAATTTTCTTTTTCCTTTAATTTGCTTGAGGTTATCATAAATATCACTTATCGCTATCGCATGATATCACTTATCGTTTTTGAACTCAAAGGAGTTTTTCGGTGTCAACCAATAAGTTTATGTACGCCTACGTTTTGAGGTATAATTGTTAATAACACAATGAGAAAGAGTTTCGTTAATCGATGTGTTTTTTCACTCAGCATGGGCACCGCAATTAGTTTTCGACAAAACAATCGCCAAGTTTTTCTTATTCCTGCCAGCTTGGATTGATAGAAGGTTTATAAGACGCTTTGCACAAACTAGTTTGATCATAAACAAGAAGAAATTTCCCGGCGAGGATGGCAACCAAAGCTCTTAGATTCCTTGTTGTGCTCCTTGTTCTGCTGATAATTTCACCTGACTCTCTCTCTTTTACTGGGCTTTCAAAACCGCCGGAAAAAAGGCCTTTTCTTAAAAAGAAGAACTTCAGAGTAAGTAGAATCGTCGTTAACACCAGTTTTCTTTCCTCAGTTTTTGGTACATGGCCAACACTAGCTCGCGTCGGAAAACTCCTGGTGCGCAGTCGAATAAGCACCTCGCGATAACCAATTTTTCGCCACGGCTTATTGCCGAGAACCACCAGGGATCTTTAAACACCAGGGAAAATTGAGTGACTGTTAATATTTGGGGGCGACCAACGGTTGTTTTTCGTGGAATATCGATTTGGAAAGATATAACTCCGCCTCGGAGTAAAACTAGTGTTTTCTTTCTTTTAGAGAAAGTTCACTTAAAACTTAATTTGGCACACTGAAAAACCAAGCCGTTTTCTTTTCGGAGGGACAAATTTGGTCGACAAAAGTTTGGGGGAAAGGCCAGCTGGCATTTTTGGAAACCCATAAGTAGATAGTAGAAGTAAATTTAAAGAAAAGGATTCTGCTCCCTTTAATATATCTTCGGCAAATTAATTTTTCAGCTGAGGAATCCGGAAGGGTTCAAACTAAGTGTAGAAGTGGAATAGATCAATTACTTAATATGTTTGAAACGTAGCTGAAAGGATGAATAAGTGATTAACCATAGCAGTTATGCGAGCAAAGACAATTACATTCAAATACATAGCAGTTATGTGAACAAATATAATTAAAAATTTGCCTTTTAAAAGGGCAAAAACCGATGTGGTAACGCAGGAAGCAACATTTTGAGTATTTTTAAGTGCTCCTAAATATTTAGCCCATAACAATCTTATCTGATCTTTGGCATGCTCGCAGCGATATCAGCGCTGCCAATATCCTCAATTAACTCAGAACAGAAACGGAGTTGCAATTATCAATGATGTTGTGCGTAACGGACCATATTTTTAGGGTGGTCACAAGTGTCTTCACCTTTCTTGAATAGTTCGTCAAATGATCCGATAAAGTTTCTTCAGAACTTGAAATGCCTAGTCCAACTGAGGTAATTTGGGGATAATTGGCCAAGTGCACCCAATGTGAACCGAACATCGATTTGGTGTTGGAATGCATGGGTAAAATTGTACACTGAAGTCTGTTTTGGTGAATGAGCCTGCAAATAAATACCAACTAAAGCAATCTACTGGCTTCTCCTTCATCTTTCTTTTGATTTGTCTTTTTCTTACTTTTAGAATGGAAGAAACGAATGGAACCGGGAAGATAGGGCAGATTTTCCAGCGAGAAAACGCCAAATTTGTGATGCCGCCAAACGAATGGGCTGCTGAGATGTACAACAAGTGAGAACCCTGTAGAACGAAAAACAAGCAAGCCGTCTTCTTTAAGTTATACGATAGAAAGAAATATGTATTTCAACTATGTAAGGTCTTCGCTTTCACGATTAAACAAATGTAGTGGAAAATAAATAAAAGTAATTGAAGCTGAAAATCTCTCTTTTGTTTCTGCATATTTGAAGTTTCAGTTTTTGAGATGTTTATTCACGTTAGAAGTTTTCTCGACATCTCCACTGACAATCGGAACATCGCAAGAATTAATCTTGCTTTCATTATCCAACCGATAAGTTTTGAATATGAAGCACTTGTTAACGAGGTGCTTTCAACCAAGACACCCTCTCTCGTCAATCATTAATCTTTCTGCAATAACAGCACGTAAAAAAAAAACACATTTCAAAGCATACGCTAGTTGGATGATGTTTAACTGCGCGAGTGAAATGGTTGCGGTATCAAGTTGCTTTTGACGATTAAGATGAAAAGTGACTTGGAACAAGTGTTTGAATTACGTGAGGATCCACTTACGTCACGTCCCAAATACCATTCGAGTAACAACCAGGAATGTTTTGTTTCTGAACACAAGTCTGAAAGGAGAGTTAATATTGCAGGTTTTTGTACAGTTATTACGCTTATTTATTTACCCTATCTGCAAGGTTTCTTTTGAGGGCTATATTAGGTTTTCATTTACATTCGACGACAGATAAGATTCGATGTCGTTTAAATGGACCCTTTCCGTGCTCCATGAGTTAAAGACATTTGATGTATTCCATAAATGCAAAAAAACATGTGGACACCTGCATGTTAAATTTAATTTTTTGTTCGGCAGAATGTTTTCACATGCAGTCCACTCTTGTGTTAATTGCGACGACGACAGCAGAAGTTCATAAAACAATAGCATTTAATGAGCAAATTGACAAAGGCCCTGCACGTGCGTTAAGGACGGTGCCAATTATTGTTACTGCGCATACGTTCTGCGCATCTCAAGATACTCGGGTTTTCTATGGGTGGTGCCTACTAATACAGGAATATTTTTGCGCGGTTTAAAACTACATGAAGAAAGCAGAACTTAGCAAATGCTTTTCGTATCTCAAAAGAAAATTGGGGGTAACCATGCATTTTTTAGAGATAATTAAGCTTCAATTTAGGAAAAAATCCCATACATTGCTTCATATTTTGGCGCTTTTTAGCAATATTATTGCTTAATTATCTCTGAAAATGCGTGGTTACCCTCAATTTTCTTTTTGGATTCTAGTAAGCCTTGCTAAGGTCTGCTTTTCCCGCATAGTCATAAACCGCACAAAAATACTTCGGTATTAGTAGGCACCGTCCTTAAATATTTTGGTACATCTTGTCACCGACCTCGGGAAAACAAAAACGTGATATGACTAAATTTAAGGTTTTGTGGAGAATGTGAGCACATGACGGCCGATTTTAGCTAATTTTTCATTCTCTGTCTCAACTTGAACACCGTTCCTACCAATTTTGTGCCAGGATACTTTAGTTGCATTGCACAAGTTGAACGAATTGGAATAATTGCGAAGTAGTGCAAGTAACGAGGACACATGTTTTCAAGTAGCGTTTTCTTTGGTGTTGACGTAGTAGTTACTTATAGCTCCCAATAGATAAAAGATAAACTATCGCAATTTGTTGTGACCCTTATCGCGTCTTTTCTCTAAGAGCGGACTTATCACATTTGATAGAAGTGGAACAAGATGCCACACTTTGTAAACCACAAATCGTATTTGGAGATTTTTTTTTTTTGGCATGTGGGAGTCTACGTATTCAGACAACTACTTCGTGAGGAATTTGAATGGACTTGAAAGGTCGCTTCTCCTTTCTTTGTTCTCGTTTCTGTAGAAATTTCAATGATTGTCTAATTTGACATAACCTTCTTAATGATGGACATCACATAACAAATTTTAGAAAGCTTATAGCCACTCGTGACAGATTTTTTCGTGGCGTTTATTACCTTGAACATCACCATTCCAAGCAATGAAAAATAAGCTCTAACTGGAAGTTAAAAAGACAGAAAGAATAATGTAACACGCACGCCAAATTAATTAGTAACTGCCACTGATACTCATATCTCCATACAGGCAATTAAACAACTTGTGCTAAAATGTTTTTTGGACTCTTTTGAAGTGTCAACTTTTGTAATTCATTTTTTTTTTCTCTCCCTGTATTAGGCTGATTAAAAATGACACAGAACTAAAAGTAATCGAAAAAGGCAATTTCCATATTTGTTCTAAGACCTTGAAAGAGCATCTACAATGATATCTACAGATTGTGCTTCATAACTTTTAAATGGTGATGAATACAGTTGCCAAGTTTTTACGTATACTATTTAACTAGTAATTATGTTCTGCGTGACAGTAATTTTCTCGGATTGTTGATGGGAAGCTGTACTCATCTCAGTAACGAAAAGGGAAAAGGAAAAATCAAAATTGTTTTTTTTTTTACTATAGAAAATAATAATTATTGTCTATTTTTATGCAAGGTACGACATTTCTTAAAGTAAACATGTTTCGGATGAAACTTCATCCATCTTCAGCAGGTTTCATAAACGTTTTATTTCATATATGCCTGCAGGCTCTACGAAAACTGTCTATTTATAATGATTTGTGTTCTATTGAACTTTTAAAACACCAGGTACCAATTAAGAGTATGTTGTTTCGTAAAGCTATGTTTCTGCTTGTTCAAGTGTCCAGCCTTTTTAGAGCAACAAACCTTGACATAACAAAACTGAAGAAAAACACGATGATTACATTCTTATTCTTATACGATTCTAAGCGTAAACTTCGAACCAACTTATTCGCCGCTTTCCTTTCTAGTCTGTCCCAGCTTTTACAGAAAAGATTTTATCTTGTTATTTTTAGTGACCATTCTTAAGCTTAATTTTTACTCTTCTTATATGAATCATTGCATCATTGTAACTTTTAGATTCACTACCGTTTTGACGTTTAATGTTGTAGATTAATTATTGTTGTCACTGAAAAGCCCTTTTCAGGGAATGTCATTAAAGATTGTCTTGTATTGTATTCTTATTATCCTAATTCAGATTATATTCTACTCGCGTGTTATTAATAATAAGTTCTACACACATCGCGGCAGCTTCTGCCATTGCAAGCGCCAAAGTTGATTATATTCTGTTAAAAATGTCATTCTAATTGCCTATATAAGTTCAGCACTTTTATTCCAAGGCTTTAAGACACCAGCTCTGCGTCCAAATTCGATTCCCAGACTAAGAAATAGAAAAGAACTTGAAGAAATGGAAACCAAAGCTCTTTTGTTCCTCTTTGCACTACTTGTGTTGACGACATTTTTAGCCGAATCTGAATCTGCCATGAGTGGGGGACCGCAGGGCGGAAAAAGATCCTCTATGGGAAAGAAGCGTTTCAGGGTAAGAAGGATTACTTAAACATGTTTAACCTTTCTCTTTGCTTGTAACGGTATCACACGTCTTTCTACCCCATGTTTACCATCGATCAGTCGATTTTTAGCTTGCTTGGCCTGATATTCGAATGTAGCCGATAATCAGCGATCGATACTTATAAATTCTTCTTGTTGTTTTTCGTCTTACTTGTAGGGTGGAATATACGACTGGGACAGAGAAGTGAACACCGATTTTCCTGCCAAAAGACAGCAGTTGTGTGACGAAGCCAGAAGAATGGGCTGTTAAGCTCAGAGCCGGAGCACAACGTACGAATATAACAAGAAGAAAGCAATAATTACACCATGTGGTTATAGAAATATGTTACTCGAAAACAGCACTTCCAAGTTTTCAACTATATGTAGTAGAGAATAACTGGAAATAAAAGAGAAGTATAAACCAATGTTGCGAGAATGTGCTTTGGCTTCTGAACGTATAGTTTCCTTGATGCTGTGCATGCCTACCACATTCAGTATGCCATTCATAATAGACAAGTTCTGTACATGACTAAAAACGCCGTTGAAGTTCCGTTGGATTATTTCTTTAATTTTCTCATACTGCCACAAAAAGTTTCAGAATTCATCCTTGTCATAACCACACTTTATGTGCGCTCTAAAGGTCGATTCTGTAGAAATTTCAATGATTATCTAATTAGACATTGCCTTCTTAATAATGGACATCACAGAACCAATTTATAGCCACTCGTGACATATTGTTTACGTGGCGTTCATTACCTTGAACATCACCACTCCAAACAACTGAAAAAATAAGCTCTAACTGGAAGTTAATAACTTAACACGCGTATCAAGAAATGGTCTATTGTTCCGGCTCAACTTTGGTCATTGTGCCGTTAGACAATAGTCTTTTTGTCCTTGGTAGCGCTAAGGGACTTTGGTCGAAGCTAAGCGGAAAAGCTCACGACTGTTCGGGAAATTGTCGGCGTGACAATTTAGCTCTACTGGGGTAGTGGGCAGAGTAAATTTGCACTCGACAGGTCAATTGTCACTGTTGTACCCCAAGGAGGATTGACCACCGGTGCGCGCATACGCGCATCAGACTGATTAGAAAGTCGAGAGTTGAACAACAACAACAAAAAAAAGTCTGCATGAGTCTCATTCGGATTCGACCACCTCTCTCTTAATAAAATGCCCGTTATAACTCGAAGCACTAAAAGATTTATATTTTATTGCGCGTAATCGAAAGCTGAGTAGCGATCAGGTGAACAATGCCCGGTGTATGACTTTGAGGCGCTCCGGCTGTGCTTAGGGTCTGTGTATAAATCATCGAATTGGAATTTGGACATTTCTCCTTCTTTAAACAACCCTTATGCTAGCTTCGAATATTCTGATCAAGCATTTTTCCTTGTTTTCAGCGAAGCGCTTGCAGTATGATGAGCTTGCGGTCGTTATGAAAAAAATTACAGGTCTTGCGCGTGTTAATCTCTCTCCGAAAAACTGTCATAGTTCTAACAGTCTACGTAAAGATATACTGTTCAAAACTTATTTTTTTCTAGTTTTCGCCGAGCGTGCTGATTATGAGTTTTCAGTTTGTTTTCAGTCGAGCGCGCGGCGCTTCATAAAGGAAGTGTGATTTTTCTTCTTTCAATCAAGCGCGCGGCACGCAACTAAGGTAACTGACATACTCATATCTCCATATAGGCAATTAAACAACTTGTGCTAAAATGTTTTTTTGGTTTTTTTGAAGTGTCAACTTTCGTAATTCATTTTTTTTTCTCTCTCTGCATTAGGTTGATTAAAAGTGACACAGAACTGAAAGAAATCGAAAAAGGAATTTTCCATTTTTGTACTAAGACCTTGAAAGAGCATCTACAATGATATCTACAGATTGTGCTTCATAACTTCTAAATGGTGATGAATACAGTTGCCAAGTTTTTACGTATACAATTGAACTAGTAAACATGTTCTGCGTGACAGTAATTTTCTCGGATTGTTGATGGGAAGCTCTACTCATCTCAGTAAGGAAAAGGAATAGAGGAAAAGTCAAAGTTATTTGAATTCTTTTTTTCTCTAGCAAATAATTATCACTGTCTATTTTTATGAAAGGTACGACATTTCTTAAAGTAAACATGTTTCGGATGAAATTTCATTCATCTTCAGCAGCTTTCATAAAAATTATTTCATACATGCCTGCTGGATCTTCGAAAACTGTCTATTTATAATGGTTTCTGTTCTATTGAACTTTTAAAACACCAGGTACCAATTACAAGTATGATGTTTCGTAAAGCTAAGTTTCTGCTTGTTTAAGTGTCCAGCCTTTTTAGACCAACAAGCCTTGACATAATAAAACTGAAGATAAACACAATAATTACGATTCTCTTAATCCTAATTCAGATTATATTCTGCCAAAGCTGATTATATTCTGTCAAAAATGCCATTGTAATTGCCTATATAAGTTCAGCAGTTTTATTCCAGAGTTTAAAGACACCAGCTATGCGTTCAAATTCGATTTCCAGACTATGAAAAGGAAAAGAACTTGAACAAATGGAAACCAAAGCTCTTTTGTTCCTCTTTGTACTTCTTGTGTTGTCGACATTTTTAGCCGAATCTGAATCTGCCATTAGTGGGGCCCTGCAGGGCGGAGATATTAAGGGAAAGAAAAAAGAAAAGGGCGGAAAAAGATCCTTTAAGGGAAGGCAACGTTTTAGGGTGAGTAGGATTACTTAAACATGCTTAACTTTTCTCTTTGCTTGTAACGGTATCACACTTCCTTCAACCCCATGTTTACCATCGATCAGTCGATTTTTAGCTTGATGGGCTGATATTCAGACCCTTGTTATAGGTCGGGATTTCTCTGGCTGATATACATGAAGCTAAGCATTCTCAAGATGAGCCACCACTGTCGACTGTAGCCGATAATCAGCGATCGATACTTATAAATTCCTCTTCTTCTTCTTCTTTTTCGTCTTACTTGTAGGGTGGAATATACGACTGGGACAGAGAAGTGAACGCCGACTTTCTTGCTAAAAGACAGCAGTTGTGTGACGAGGCCAGAAGAATGGGCTGTTAAGCTTAGAGCCGGAGCACAACGTACGAATATAACAAGAAGAAAGCAATAATTACACCATGTGGTTATAGAAATATGTTACTCGAAGACAGCACTTTCAAGTTTTCAACTCTATGTAGTACAGAATAACTGGAAATAAAAGAAAAGTATAAACCAATGTTGCGAGAATGTGCTTTGGCTTCTGAACGTATAGTTTCCTTGATGCTGTGCATGCCTACCACTTTCAGTATGCCATTCATAATAGACAAGTTCTGTACATTACTAAAAACGCCGTTGAAGTTACGTTGGATGATTTCTTTTTCTCATACTGCCACAAAAAGTTTGAGAATGTAGCCGGCAACCTTTCGAAAAGGTAATAAAAACGGAAGGTCATTGACTTTTCAGTTTTGTGAACCAACAAGGTTTTCATGGTAACCGCTATGACGTTATAATTGGTTTAAGGAGTTGACTGAACCTGGTGACAGCGTTGTAACAATATCTATAGGTTACTTACATAATTAGAACTGCTTTTTGCAATATTCTATCATAGATTTTTCCCGCAGTGAATAACACTTTTAATATCCGAGCAATCGCCATGAAACTTAAAGCCTTTGGTCGTCAGTAAATGAATAAAACGAGACCGACGATGGCTATCATTGTTTTAAAATCAAGTGTTGGTTTATTACAATGACAAAAATTCTACAATATTTAGACTCTATTGAAGAGTCATAGTCTAGGCTAATTGGGCGTTTCTCATTGTGAAAACCACAAACCCGTTATTCTATTTATGCCGCGGGATAATTCGGTTTACTTTCGGCCATGGGCCACTTTCTGCGCGTGATCTCTCCATGTTGCATTGAACCATTCGGCCAAACGAACCGGATACAAGCTTTAAAATGCTGCTGCAGATCCCCAAAATCGTAGGCTCGACTTGACTGACTAAACGCCAGTATATTGCATTTTGTCAATAGAAGAATGAAATTTTTCGAATGTATAAGCACAGTTTTCCCTTCTGTTGTTTAAAAAACCAGGCTTCCTGACGAGTAAACCGTGACCTATATTCGTTTGGGCCTTCAGAAAGCTTGTGGGCGACGCTTCTCTGTAAAAACTGCTTCACTGAAAAGAAATAACTAGAGTCTCGAGACCCAAGGCACCACGTGAGTTCGGAAGGAACTTCTTTGCCCGATCTCAACGCTCGTCACGTCCCTAAGTTAAAAACACTGTAAAGTCAACTTGGCCTTGACAATTATGACCGTCGTGCTACGCTAACTCAAGGCGCACTTGACCTTAAGAGATTTATCCGCTGCTGCCTATGCAATCATTTGGATTAAGGAGCTGTCAATGGCTCATCAGTGCAGACAAGTATATCCAACTCGTTCAATACTGACCAAATTAGTCAAATCCAGGGGATTGTTAGAGCCACCGTCCAAAACACCATGCAAAGCATTGTCGGTAACGCTGCCCGTGTTGTGGTCGAAACAATCCAGAATGTTCAAATTCAAGAAACAGTCGCAAAGCATACCTTAAGACCGCTAGCAAACACCACGTGACCTGAGAGATTCCCGCTTTTACAAGGGACGCCATACACGCTACATGTAACTGACAACATTTTAATCTGTACGGAAATTCAATACATGACGTACCATCCACTTAGGGAAAGATATACAGTCTGCTGAGTTTCAATTGTCCAAGCTGATACCCAAAAACCTTTGTACTGCTTATGGGGAACTCCGAACACCAATCATTGAGAACTCCGTGGTCAAAAGGTCAAAATTTAGTGATCAGGAAATCAGGTCAAACACGTCCATTACAAATATTGAGGAGAGGCCCACTTCATTTAGTACTTATATCACAGGCCACCAAAGCGTATGTGACACAGGTTATTATGCAAGCGTGATTTGAGAGTTTGTAATAATAATAATAATATGGGAGATAATTCCCCCTCCCATAGATAGGATTTTAGAAAATATTTAAGAGAGTACGCGGGCTCTCGTTGTTTGATAGGTGTGTTAAGATGACAGTATGTTAACACGGTTGTGACGTCACGCTTTGTGTTTCTCTGCACAATTTTTAAAAAACATTTCAAAGCTTTCGCAAGACTCGCAAAGTAATTTCAAGTACAACTGTTAAGGAAATGGAGAAAAATATCCCAAATTTTGATATGGGTTTGCCTATCTCTTCATCCCTAAGCCCGAGGGGAAAAAAGGGAAAAGAAAGAAAAGAGTTATTCATTTAAAGAAGAACCACAGCGCTTTCCCGATGATCGTAAGCAAGACGACCTCGTGGAGGGAGCTGAAGCGAAGACGACAACTGATATGCAATAAAATGCGCAGTAAACTCGGGGAGTTTGGAGAATTCTCGAACATATACTCGGTGGGTGGTGAGGGGGGTGGGAGTGGGTTATCTCCTGGAGAGAATTGTCACCTCTCATCATAAAGCACCTTAGGGACTCCGATCCCTTAAAGAGGATTATATTATAAGTGGCATAGCTTCCTTATTGGGGGTACTTCGTCCCCTACCCCTTTTCCCCACATACGTTATTGTTGAGTTGTTTAATTGACTAGTAGGAGCAATGGGTTAAAAGCATTCTAATGCTTTTAGAAAACAACGAAGATTATCCGGACATAAATGCCTTGTTTTATTATTTGTTCCGTCTTCTTGAAAAGATTGTAACCGTATTTAATATACAGGAGCACATTCGGTTCTCATTGTAAGATACTTGTTGCTCCAGCGCACCACAAATTATCGGTACGACCCTCTCTGAGAGCTAAAAGTGGGACAGCTGTGCCAAATATATATGTTACAAAATGGAGCTGTAGATTACTTCGTTGCAGAGGTCATTCCCTCAACTTACCCACTATAAACAACAACATTTTTACGAATAATTATTTTAATTTTCACAAAAAAACTATCCTCCTATTCATATACCATAAACCTTTCACCTTAACTGATAGTAATTGGAATAGACTTGGTTTTACCTGGGATTTCACAAAGGTTTCTAGTGAAACTGCTGAAACTAAACAGAACCGCAACGCATCCCTGCGGATGGTCTCGTTGATTTTGCAGAAACGCCTTCAGCCGGTTTTTTATGAGTCACACTCTGCACGGTCTCACACAATTCCTGTCATGTCAACAACCTAATCTTTTTAAGCCGTCTTTACAATGGAAAGAATAAAATGAATAAAATGCATTTTCTAACTGTATTCACAATATAACCGGTCTGTTTCCCGCAGTGTTTAGCTATTACAGAAAGGCCATCACTGAGTACGATTTCACAGAGTTTTTGTCTTATTTGCAGGTTTCCATATACTGGAGACAGTATAAACTTCAGCGAATACAAGGTAATGAATATTTACATAATCAATGCGCCGTTTTAGGCATCCAACAAGTTTCGTGGTGGAAAAAAAAAGGGAAAAAAAACGACAAACACTTAGTGTTGAAGATGAGCAGTCACGTTTAGGCTAGATACTAAATAAATGATACACAACGTGCTGATGAGTCCCTCTTTGTAACGTATTGATGTAGCAGGGCGAATCTCTCAAGTGGCAGACTGTAAGTAGACATACGTTTCAAGGCCATTATTCGGGTGACTTTACACGGAATTGAAATCTCTCGTCTTTTTCATTTGCCGCCAGTTCATATAAGTTGTCCCTAATGTAATTTACAAATCCTCCGTAAACAAAGTCAGCAAAGTCAGTTTTTTAGGTCAGGAAGTGTCCGTAATTGACATAATCTTCCTTTGTGATGTTTTTTCCTCCTTCGCCTCCTCCTCCTCCTTTAGCTGCTAAAGTGGGAGTGCTTCTTCAGTTTTTCTTCCTCGCCATCGTGTTCCCGTCCACTTTTGTATTCTTGATCATTTTCTCCTTTCCTTCCGTCTCATACTTGCTCTTCCCCTTCCTTTTGTTCGTCTTCTTTTTCATCTCCTTGGTCTTATTCAATGACCCTCAGACAGATACGCTCAGTGCCTGAACTAGTAGCACGTTTCCTAAGCGTCGTAGTTCCTGTTGTCATTCCAAGATTAGTGGCACCAGATCGGCCAGTAATTATTCCTTTAAGATCGATTCGGTAGTTCTTATTAAACGTGAAACAGATGCATGGATGGCACTCTACGAATGCCCCATGAAGAGTGAAACAAACGGAATAACGGTTTTAAATGCGCAAATAGGTGGATTCTGCCAATGCCACAAGAAAATAAGAATAAAGATAAAGACAAATTATGGATATATACAAACAGCATAAGCTGTTAATATGGCTACTGTTAAACGGATAATGTGTGTATTCTTTTGACATAAACCGGATCGACCGCTTGTGGACATAGTTTTCCTTTGTCTGTGCCTCCATTTCAAAGTCCAAGCTATTGTGCAGTACAAGACGGCGAAGACACAAATTGCTACCAGGTAGAAAGTAATGAATGAATGAATGAATGAATGAATGAATGAATGAATGAATGAATGAATGAATGAATGAATGAATGAATGAATGAATGAATGAATGAATGAATGAATGAATGAATGAATGAATGAATGAATGAATGAATGAATGAATGAATGAATGAATGAATAAATGAATGAATGAATACTGCCGTGAGATATCTCTTGTGAATTTCCACATGGTTAGCACCCCAGCGCTACAAGCAATAATATGAATTTCCATCGGGTATCAGTCTGATCAGTTTGAAAGTGTGAAAGTAAGGTCCAATGGCTATAATCCAGGTACAAGAAATGCAGACAAAACGCACTTTGGACGAGATGAGTTTTATCTGCAATGGAAAGACAACAGCTATGAACCTGTCTACTGAAATCAACAGAAGCCAAGGCTTTGGATGGAGTCCATGAAAGAAACATCAGGGAGAAAGTAGCAAAGCTTACATAAGATTTTCCCAAGCACCAAAGGGGTATCGACATTAAAAGGCAATGGAACCTGAAATAATACGTACAAACGTGTTAATATTGACCGGCATGATTGTCAAGGGAGTGTTCAGAGATCGGACACGGCCATGTTGAGAACATAATAATTAATCGACCTTCGCAGTTGCTTGTTCTTGCAGATGACAAAGATTACAAGGGCATTTCCGACCAGAGAAACAAGGAGAAGGGTGAAATAGCCCAGGACAAGAGTACCGTTTATGTCTTGGAGTCTGCGAAATGCAACTTTCGTCGGTACTGTTGGGAGATCCACTCGTTGTAGATGAGTAGTTGAACGACAATGTCGAACTTGAGTTTTTAGACATGATTGTGTTACTTGCTCTTTGACGACGAGAGATCTGATGAATTCCTCTCTTCAATAACGATACTCAGTTTTGTGTCACTAGTTGTAGATGAACAAGTGACTTTACTTTGTGCTGACGTTCAGAGTATATCGGCGACAAAACTGGCCGTGGGGTTTTGGTTTTATTGACAAGGGAAAATTAATATCATTGACTAAACATTATAGTGGTTTAAATTTTAAGATGTCTTTCAATGACATTTTCAATTTGGAGTTGTGTCAACATGACTTTAATATTTTATTTTCTTTGTCTTAATTGCGGTGATTTGAATTCTTTGTTTTAACATACTGCCGTCAGAGTATAGGTTGTGGATGTTTATAACGTTGAAGTTTGTGGATGGTCGAATCATGTCTTGGGTGAGTTTTTGGAGTGAAAGTGGTAACTAAATTTCATTACAAGGAATCTAATATTGTGACAACTTTTTTCTTTCCTTTTTTCAACTTAATTGATAAACGTAACTCCCGTATGACAGGGAAGTGAAAGGTCTGCATATATTATTATTATTAAAAAATATATTTTTATCGAAACACACTAAAAAATATTTCTTTGGTTACATAGGAAGCAATAAAGTCATTCAGTCGCGTGTTTTTTCTAAGCGGATCTGTTGATTGGAGGCGCCAAAGTTCTGACTGAGGGACGGAATATTGGACTAAATCCAACAACTGTGTTCCGTGTTCTTTGCCGAAAAATGACTAATAAAAATTTCTTAGGCAACACTGAGATAGTTCATCTAATTGTATACTAACAACCGATTAGGTTATTTTCAGTTTTCTAAGAGGATCTGTAAACTGGAGGCGCTGAATTTTGACCAAAAACGGAAACATTAGCTCGGTATATAATTCAGCAGTCATAAGACAATTGTTTATCTGTGAATAACGGTATAAATCCAGAGGTCTCTTTTGAAGTCGATTTTCCTTTTCCTCTTTTAGATTTCAGTCTGCAGTAATTCTGCGTTTTTCATGACCGAAAGTGAGACATTTTTGGGGGTTTGACTACGTAAGTATAATTGCAGACAAACTCAACTTCCCAAGACAACGGGGGAACATTTAAAATGTCACTGAAAACCTCGCTGGACATGAATTTTAAATTGTTTTTAATTCAGAAACATTTGAGGAGTTTGAAGCGAATGGTATCCAAGAGTTGACATTTTGCTCCTTGTTTCATGAAGACGCCGAAACATCATATTTTTATCGGTGATCTCTGCTTGAAATTTCTTTCTAGAGTGAACTTGATGGCAACAGTGAACTAAGAAAACCACATTTCTCGTCAACTCTCGTAAGCTGTGCACTTTTCAGGTTAAAGTTTGCCCGTTTCTTAACAGATAAAATTTAATTTACATATTGTCTGAAAAAGCTGCTACACAGGCTGTCACATAAAACTGTCAACGACCTGCTGTGGTCTAAACATTAATTTAAAGTTGCTTTTGTAATAAGGCCATGTAAACGAATAAAAGGGAGTAACACAAGCGAATGTAGAACGCCTTCGCCTTTTATCAGCGCGCGTTGGCGAAGCCATTTGTTGGGTCGAGAAAGCAGAAGGATACTTAGTACGCCACTGAATCCCACAGAATATTGTCTCAAAAAAAAATAAGAAGAATTTGAAATAAAATGAGATGATATTTTTTCTCGCGTCTGAGTCTTTGAATCGTTGAAAATACACAAAAACAAATTGTGCTGTAATATATTCCAAACTTGGGTTAAAAATAAGAGGCTCCACGCTGAATAACTTTAATTGTTAGCCGGTGTGAAAAACCGTCTACACACTTGTTTCCTCAAGTGATTGTTTTATTTTATTTTATTTATTTATTTTTTCTGTTCATGTATGTGATTAAATGGAATTGAATTTAGTTCGACCGTAGCCAATTGTTGACTACATTCGATAGCAAATACATACAGCAAAAATATCTCCGGGTCACAATTGTCGGATATAGTCCAACTTAATCCAGGCCAATCAGTAGAAGGCGAAAACATGCATTTTGGATCGTGCTCTGGTTTTCTTTGAAATCACAAAATTGGGAAGAATGCAATATTCTATCGGATCTGTCAATTTCGCGACTACCGCGAAAATTGGTGGCAATACGAGGGTTGAGAAATTAATAAACACGGATAAGCAGAATTCTTCAAAAGATAACTGAATTTGTCTCTGAGCGAGCTTAAAACGACTGCAGCCTTTTATTTTTAAAGTAAATTTGAATGCACAGAACGTTTGCCGTGTTTGAAAAGTATTTTAACCTCACACCTTTTGGTTATTTAGTTACAATATTATGAAAATTGTTGTTAAAAATATTGCCTGATGAGTGTAGTCCTATAACTTCGGACCATAGAAAACAGTATTGTCGAAATAAACGATGATAACTCCTGAAGCCTGAACTTCTGTGAAGAATTATAATACAATGCTCTTCAATCAAACGAATTGAGCGCTCTACGAAAAAATTTCTACCCAAAATACAAATATATAGTTCTTGGAATATATATCTTTTTTCTATAATAAAAGGAATGGACATCAGATAAGTCAACTTGTCTTGAGCCTTTGGTTCAATAAATATTTAATTTTAAACCAGAACTTGATACTTAATGTCTCGACATGCATTTCATTAGGTCACCTTGTCTTGCCTTCTGTGTTTACAAATGATATGATTATTGCACGTTTATTACAAAACCATTAAACGATAATGGATTGACGGTTTATCTAACGTTATTAAACCCGAGGGTGGAATAATATCTTAACGCTCTTTTCTTATCCAAAAGACAAAACTAGTGAATTAGAACCAAAATACAAAATTAGATTTGTACATGGATAATGTTATCCGAAAGAACAAAACTTTGCACTTTGCAGCCACGTGACAGTGCAATATACATCTGCCACTTGATTACATTTAATTTACTCCGTCAGAATCTAATACTGGTCTACAAAGAATAAATTACCAGTTTCTTTCTGTACACTGATGATCACGTTTCCTAACCAATAGCGGCGCCATTAAGTTCCAATAGCTCGGGAATTGTCACTGTCTTGTGTTTCGTTTCTATTTTTACTTTCTCAAAGCTACTTTGCCTAAGAGCGCAATATGCACCGTCAGAACCGGTAGTGAGATACGACCAGTAAAATTCCAACTTGGACATCTGCTGTAATCTTTCAATTTTTCCCCTTCACTTCCTAAACCAGACCGTCCTCCTCTCATTCCTTCTTCAGCACTTCTTCTTCGTCAGATTGTCGCGGTGTCCTTACTTTAGTAATTTCTTGATAATCTTCTTCCCGTTCTTTTGGAGCTCCTCTTGCCCTTTCTTTTGCTCGTCTTGTTTTTCCTCTTCTTCTTCCTTTTCAATGACCCTCAGACAGATACGCTCAGTGCCTGAACTAGTAGCACGTTTCCTCAGGGCCGTAGTAGCTGTTGTCATTCCAAGATTAGTGGCACGAGATCGGCCAGTAATTATTCCTTTAAGACCGATTCGGTAGTTCTTATTAAACGT
The DNA here is from genome assembly GCF_977016875.1 of Pavona decussata. NCBI lineage: Eukaryota > Metazoa > Cnidaria > Anthozoa > Scleractinia > Agariciidae > Pavona > Pavona decussata. The sequence goes on along the minus strand of NW_028145536.1, from coordinate 193,640 downwards.
AAAACAGATGCATGGATTGATAGCACTCCACGAATGCCCCATGAAGAGCGAAACAAACGGAATAACGGTTTTAAATGCGCAAATAGGTGGATCCCGCCAATGCCACATGAACGTAAGCATAAACATGTTGACGGATTGTGGAGCTATACAAAAGGCATAAGCCATTAATATGGCTACTGATAACCTGATAATGTGTGTGTTCTCTTGATGCGAACCGGATCTATAGCTTGCGGACATACTCTTCCTTCGTTTGTGCCTCCGTTTTAAAGACCAAGCTATTGTGCAGTACAAGACGGCTAAGACAAAAATTGGTACTAAGTAGAAGGTAATGAATACTGCCGTCACGTATCTCGAATGAATTTTATCATGGTTGGCACCCCAGCGTTTCAAGCAATTATATGAATTTCCATCGGGTATAAGTTTGAAAGTGTAAAAGTAAGGTGCATGAACAGCAATAGCCACAATCCAGGTACAAGAAATGCAGATAAAACGCACTTTGGACGAGATTAGTTTTAACTGCAACGGGAAGACAACAGCTATCAACCTGTCTACTGAAATCAACAGAAGGCTTTCGATAGAGACAACTATGGAAACATCAGGGAGAAAGTAGCAAAGCTTGCATAAGATGTTCCCAAGCACCAAAGGGGTATCGACCATAAAGGCAGTGGAACCTGAAATAATGCGTACAATAATAACCGGCATGATTGTTAAGGGAGTGAAGAGATCCGACACGGCCATGTTGAGAACATAATAATTGATCGATCTTCGTAGCTGCTTGTTCTTGTAAAATACCAGAATTACAAGGGAATTGCCAACCAGAGATACTAGGAGAATGATGAAATAGGCAAGAACCATGAGTACCTTTTCTGCATTGGAGTCAGCGAGTATACAACCTTCGTCAGCAGTGTTGGGAGGTTCATACGTAGAGGATGAGCTGTTGTACAGAGATGTCGAGCTCGAGTTTTCAGACATGATTGTGCGCTCTTAGACGACGAGAGATCTGTTGGATTCTTCTCTTGAATAATGCTGCTCAGTAATGTGTCACCAGCTGGTCGATACACAAGTGACTTTACTTTGTGCTGAGTATCGGAGTATATCGGCTACAAAAGTGGCCATGGCGGTTACGTTTTCCTCACGATGAGAAATTGATATTGTCAATGTTTGGCTTAATCGTTTAATTTATTCTTTGTTTAACATATTGCTCTCAGAGTCTAAGCCTACTCATAAGCCGGTGGAGGAAGTTCATAAGTTTGAGGATGGTCGGACTTTAAGCGTTAAATATATTGAAATGAGAGTTCTTGAATAATATTTAATGCTTTTTTTTTCTTGAATTGAAAGTGTGCACTAACTTTTAACACAAGGAATCTAACATTGGCGGACAACTATTTTTCCTTCCGTGCCTCAACTGTATTAATTTAACTCCTGCATGACGTGGAAGTGAAAGGCTTCCATATATTTTCAAAAATTACCTTAACCGAAACAGAAAGAATTGTTGAATTTTAAGTCTTGGGTATTTGAATGAGAATTGTTGGACAATATTTAATGTGTTTCTTGGTTTAAAAGTAATAAATAAGTTTCATTATAAGGATCTAACATTGTGACAACTGTATAAATTGAACATCTGCGTGATGGGGAAGTGAAAGCTATATGCATATATTTGCTAAAATTACTTTTGTTGAAACACAGTAACAAAGAGTCCCTTGGGAACAGAGGAAGTTCCTCTTTTCGATAAAATTAGCGATAAGGTCATTTAGCATTTTTTTTTACTGTAGACTTGAGGGCCGGATTTTGAACTGACGGCCGGGAAGTTCATTGGACTGAGTCCGACCATGGTGTTCTGGGGATATTTCTTCTTCGATTTGCTATCCAACTTAGGTTACGACAACAATAGGCAACGAACGAACTATATTCAATTCTTACTTTGGGAACAGCGGAAGTTCCTCTTTTTGTATAAAATTAGCGATGAGGTCATTTTGCATTTTTTTTAAAGCGGATCTGTAGACTGGAGACCCGAATTTTAAACTGATCGCATGAGGGCCGGGAAGTTAATTGGACTGAATCCGACCATCGTGTTCCGGGGATATTTTTTGCTTTATAGGTTACGACTACAATAGGCAACGCCCGAACTAAATTCAATTCCTTTTATTCACTTACATACACGTTTCTTTCATAACAGGCTAACAACTAAAGTTATTCAGTAAGGAGTCTTTATTTGTAAACTACTAAGTTTGAAATGCATCACAGCACAATTTTTTCTTCATATTTAACAACTGGAGAAAATATCATGTCATTTGAAATTATTATTATTATATTTTTTTTTTTCAGAAAATAGTCTGCAGGATTCAGTGGCATATAGTATGTTTTTCGACCGAATAAGTGGCTGGCGAAGGGTCCAAGGTTTGATCCTTTTGCCTATGTTACTTTCTTGTACCGGTTTACATGGTCTTGTGAAAAAACAATTTTCTATCGTTTACATGGTCTTCTGAAAAATCAATTAACTTCACATTAAAGAATTTTTTTAAAATTTAGAATATAAGAGGTCGCTCACAGTTTTGGTTGACAGTCTCGCTGTTAGGCAAGGGAATATGTAAATTTCATCTGGAAAGTTAAAGAAAAAGCCAAACTTTAATCTGAAACGTGTACAGTTAACGAGAGGTTCTGATACACTTCTTTCTTTCTTTCTTTTTTTTGTTCTTTTTATTATTATTATTATTATTATTATTATTATTATTATTATTATTGTTGTTGTTGTTGTTGTTGTTGTTGTTGTTGTTGTTATTATTATTATTATTATTATTATTATTATTATTATTACTATTATTGGCAATTTGAGCCTGAAAAGGTCTTAGAACGTTTTTAGCTTACCTGTTATATTATCTCTATAAACTTATGAGGACGTGATCTGACCTATCATTTGGGGTTAATGGGACGATATAGACCACAGGCAGCCCAAGTTCGCGTCACTAGAGAGCATGTAATAATTAATTACTAGTGGGCATGATGACCTTTGAGTGCAAGCAGCCATTGAGAATTTAAACGCAGATTATGAAGTTTAAAAAACGCTAAATTTAACTTTCATTCAATAAAACGAATAAAACTGCCAAGTTCGCGGCGTCACTAGAGCTGAGAGGGTGTGATAGTTAATAACTAGTGAGACGATGACCTTTGAGTGCAAGCGGTATTGGGTTACAGGCAGCCGTTGAGAATTTGAACGCATTATAAGACTTTGTATGGGAAATAACTGAAATACCGACGATTCTGACGCTTAAAAAACGCAAAATTTAACTTTCATTCAATGAAATGAATAAAACTGACTCACCTCTGGTATATTCTTGTGCGTTTTCGGGTTTATTTTGCCGTTTCGGGCATTCTTTGAAATCACTATCATTCCCCTCCGTCTTATGAGGGGAATGACGTTTTATTGAATGAAAGTTAATTTAGCGTCTTTTAAACTTCATAATCGACAGTATTTTATTTCCCATACAAAGTCTTATAATGCGTTTAAATTCTCAATGGCTGCTTGCACTCAAAGGTCATCATGCCCACTGGTAATTAATTATTACACGCTCTCTAGTGACGCGAACTTGGGCTGCCTGTGTATAGACTAAAGTTTTACATGTAGTTTTTCCATATTTATACTCTTCATTTCAAAAAAATTCAACTGATTCTCAGCCTGGGAAATGTTCTTAGTATGTTCTTAAATTCTAGTTAATCTCAGCCTCAAGGTTCTTACAGAAAAAAATGTACTTCACACATTTCAGATAATTGTTGTGATATTAAAGTTGCTACTAATGAATCACTCTATGCTATACCAACTCCGACTTTAAAAGAGTGAAAAATTTAGTTATATCCAAGGAAGTTTTCAGCAACATTTTAATGTTCCGCCGTTGTCTTTGTATGTGGTAAGAGGTGATCTGAACGATTCGCAGTTGCATGGCTTGGGATTCTCTCCTTCGGCCGTTCACAAGAATGTCTCTATGAAGAATGTTGACAACTTCTAGTTTAAGTACTTTCGAAGTCTTTTGGGGAGTGTAGCTTAAATTTAGCTGCTCACTGAACAGGTTTGGTGCAAACTGAGTCGAGCTATAAGAACGCTATCGAAATTTTGCCCGAATGATTCGAAAACAAATAAATAAATGAATAAATCAAAATTTCACTGTCTAAAAACTTTGTATACGTAGCATTTTTTTCGATACACACCAAACATGAAAAGAAAAATATGATGTCCTGAGAAGGAAATGAACCTACTTTTCCTTGAAAACTAATCAGGCGAGATGACCACTGCATCATGGTGTGGGCTTTCCTAGCTTCGAAATACTTCTGTTACTGATGTTGGAACGATTTATAATACAAAAACAATCCGAGAAGTAATTCGGTATCACCTAACATTTCAATCTAGTATTACAGTATTTGTCAGCAGCGAATTAACAATAAATACAAATTAAATATCTTTTTTCTACACAATAACCTTCCTCTTCGAAGAAAATTATTGTCCACATTTTTAATGCTTTTTTTTTTCATCTAAAATTGTGGAAAATGGCCAAATTTTTCCTTGCTGATACCTTACTGAGCATATTCAATTTTTTTTCTCCTTTGTTTTCGGAGCCGATTAAGGTTTCCCCCGATCCTAATGTCCTTTCCATGTCCACAAGAGCATTTCCAGTGATGTTGCTCGTACTCCTCAAGACTGCTAACAAACACCACGCGAACTTAGATAAAGGGACCCCATCAAGAGGAATATCACCCGTCCCACTTAATCTTAAGAGTCTATCACCCCCTAGAGATGATTATCACCTCACTTTTAGTAACGTGGGGGGTTGTCACCCCTAAAGAGGAGTATTACCTCTCTCTTAGAAACGTAAGGGATTATCTCTCCGGCTTCGTTGGCCTGGGGGATTATCACCCCTAAAGAGGATTATTACCTCTCTCTTAACTCCGTGGGGAGGGGGGGGGGGGGGGGGGGCTTATCACCCCTTACGAGGATTATTACCTCTCCGGCTTTGTAACCTGGGGTATTATCACCCCTAAAGAGGAGTATTGCCTCTCTCTTAGAAACGTGCGGGATTCTCTCCGGCTTAGTTGGCCTGGGGGATTATCACCCCTAAAGAGGATTATTACCTCTCTCTTAATACCGTGGGGAAGGGAGGGGGGGGGGGGGTTATCACCCCTTACGAGAATTATTACCTCTCCGGCTTTGTAACCTGGGGTATTATCACCCCTAAAGAGGAGTATTACCTCTCTCTTAGTGACGTGGGGAGGGGGGGGGGGGGTTATCACCCCTGAGGATGATTATTACCTCTCTCTTAGTAACCTGGGGGATTAAAAACTTCTAGAGAAGATTGTCACCTCTCACATTGTACAGTGGGCATTCAGACTCCTAAAAGAGTATTATCAGTACCATGGGGTATAACCACACCCCTATAGATAAGTGACCAAGTTGCCTTACTATTAATTTATAATAATAATAATAATAATAATAATAATAATAATAATAATTTTAAAAATAATTTTAAAAATACTTTATTAGTAGAAAAACAAACAACAAATACTGAAAGGTGATAAAAATATCGGTATCGAAAAAAAAAAAAAAAAAAAGAAACGCTTCACAAATCTGCAGTTCATGCTAAGAATATCCATACAAAAACTTTTCATTGTTTCGGGAGATTTTACATTTGAACCAGCGAAGTACGAAAAAAAATTGAACAGGTAAATCGATTTCATTGAGCATTTGCAGAAGCATCATATAAGGGCTTTAAGCAAAGGCTATCTACAACCTTTTGTAGTCGTTTAAAACATTAGCAAATATTTTCATTTGAAATTATTTGCAGCTAGGAGTATGGACTTTTGACTAAATTTCCCAGTAATTATAGGGAGGTTAATCATCGGCCAGCTGTTTACAGTGCGCCGGAGTTCGCCGTATGTACATATTGAGGGTTACTTTTTACCCATGCATGATGGGATACTCTCAAGAAAACAAGATGGCGGCCGCATGAAGGATAGCATCGCAACTGAATCAAACAAACCTCTCATTTGTCGAGATAACTGACGTTTAAACGTCGTTTTCCAGTTGTAAAGCTAGCGGTTGGGCAAAAAATAAATTCTCTATTACTGGTTGCTAGTGTACGGTTCAGAGTGGAGCATTATATAAGGCACACGTTTAAATACTGCACACTAGATTACTGCTAGAGCTTGTAATATTTTGTAGTTATTTTTTTATTGTCTTGCCATCCTTCCACGTATGCGATACCGGGGCGATTTTTTTTTTTTGTCTTTTTTCCTGCATACAGCAAATCTGAGAGCTAAACCGCGTTAAGCTGGATGGTAGTGCATTTGGGCGGTTGATACATGCAGGTAGCGGTAATTGTTGCCTCGTGGGAGGGGAGAAAAAGGACATTTTCACTATGGCGTCATTATACCACAACTATCAGAATCCATCTGGTTTTTGTTTTCTCGTGCTAGTTAGAGCTATTTTTCTTTGCTGTCCATATTACAAAATTTGAATATAAAAGGGAAAACGAAATGAATTCTGGTAGTTGTAGTAAAATGACGCCATCACTGATGAAAATGGCCTATTAGAAGATGTCGTGGTTGGAATTTAACTGCATGAATTTCACCGCTTCTCACGTTGAACATTGCGCTCTTACACAAATCAGCTTTGAGAACCTACCAATGAGAGGGTCAGATTTGGATAAGGTGAGAAGGTGCGGCAATGCGTAATCACCTAGTAGTTGACTTTATAATTTGCGAGAGCGTCTGAATAATCTTCGTTTAGAGGACAGCTAGCGCAAGCTCTATGAGCGTAGACCTTTGTTTGACTTTTGTAACGTCAGGTTGTAATTTGAGTGTCACGATGAGTGTTACGCAATGGCGTGAATTATAAGGGTTTGTATGGGAATTTACGAACGTGTTTTGGAGTCGACAATAAGGGCATGAATTAAACAAAAATGACTTACCTTCTCTCCTTGATACCTTGCCAGTGTTTGTGTGCCGTACTTTGGCCGTTTCAGCGTGACTCCAGTGGGTTTTGGGTGCGCTGTTTTCCTCTATCTATGTACATATCTCCAAGATTGCTCACTGGTAGCGCAATTTAGGCTCAACAGATCTCCGAATAAAGAAAAGCCGTCTAAGAGTATTGAATTTTTAACAGCATGGAGCTCGAGCGTCATTTCGAACTTCTCAATAAATGCAACAGACGAAGAGTTTGACAGTGTATCCTTTAGAAACGGTTTCTTCGTCTTTTTGTTCGGCCCATAAATAACAACATCACACGTAGAAAGCTAAACGTTTTCGTAACAGCAAAACCAAGAGGGAGCAGTCCCCAAATGTATCTGTGTCATCCTTCAATTCCCCTAGTACACGAAACCTTCAAAAAACCCATTAACAATTCATAACCCTATTGACCTATCAAATTGTTGATAATACATCACGTGCAGTGACTTTATATTTTTCGCCTCTGGGCGAAAGACCGAGGAGGCCATCATTGAAGGTTGCGCGTGTATATACAGAATGTACTTACGGTCAGAATATACAGTTTGTATACCAGATAAAATCTTGATTTGCTCAAACAGGGGCAGCATAGAATCGTTGGGTAATGTGACGTTTCATCACTGAACGCCCGCATGGAATCGTTGGGTAATGATGATGTTTCATTACACAACGCCTGCAAGTATTTAGTGGGTAATGATTGTGACGTCACAATGACAGAGATTATGATTAGAGAAATGTATTATGGCCACCTTGCCTGTTTACATCAAATATCAATTCAAATTGTATCCTTTTCTCTCCTTCTATTTAACTATTTTATATTTTAACAATCAAGGGCTTCCTTTCTGATTATTTTAAATAGGCTCAGTGATCCGACATCACTCAAATTACAGTGAATCCAAAGAGCTGGTAATGTGGATCATTGCTCAAAGTGGTTTCGCCGCATCCTTTGATGCACAATAATCTGAGTGTAGTCCAGATTAATGACCACAGATCCTCAACCGCATCATCTAAAAAGAACTCTAGTCACTTTTAAGCAACTACTTTACAACAATGCAAAAACCATTGAGACAACTCTTTCGCACAGTTTTCCAACTTTTTCAAGCTTTTTCACAGCGGGGGCAGCTGTAGTGTCAACTATTACTAGTAACATAGTTAGTGAATTCGTGTAATCAAATTCAATTGCGCGCGCGTGCCTCATATTCCCATTGTGCACGCTGATGACGTAAGCAAAATGCCTCGAGAAGAAAAATTTCTTCGTGAGTGACTTCGGCTTTTTTTATTCAAAAGGGGGAAAACTTCAACAAGATGCTTAACTACAGCTGGCAACATGCGAACCAACTGATGAAGAAAATCCGCTTACTCAGTTTGGCGTTGTTGCTAAGGCGACACACTTTTGGCGCGAAACCACAGTGAAAATTACAGTAAATGAAAATCAAAGCGTTTGTTTCATTCATTAGGGACGGAAATAACTTGGAATGTCATAAAAGCGTATACAGAATCTTTTCTCCTTCTGTGATGCATCATGAACGTGGTCGATACTTTGTAAATAATCATCTATCAAAAGAGAGAATAAAAGAGAGTCGCAAGACGGACCGTGAAGTACAAGAGTTTGCGCCAAGCGGCAAGAGTACCAAGCATAAAAAATTAAGAAAAATCATTGTGCCAGTTGGAGCCTTGCGTCGAAGTCGAAACGGATCTCATCGGAAACAGCGATCAACCAAACATAACAGTGAGTAGGCCTAAGTAGACAATAGGCAACAAGGCACAGTGGAAAACCACTCTTTGATGAACATGTGCAGCTTTATTACACACACGCCTCGATGGACGAGGGACAGCTAATCTTCTCATTGCCGTACTCCCAATGTGTCAGCCTCATTCCCAGGGCTAATTGCGCTTATCGAGCTTGCCGAGCTTTCTGTCTGAAGCTTAGGACCCAGAGCGATAGCGCGATAAGCGCGTCTTCTCGATCAGCTGCCAGGGTGACGTGACGTTCGATCGCTTACAAAGGAGGACTGGGGACGAAGCTGCATTCGTACAAATTACAATCACTTTACTACACTTAAAAACATTATACTGCAACTGAAAAGTAAAAAACCCGGCTTTAGGAAAAACGCAGTGACGAACAAAAAGAACGGCCACCGTGTCAACTATGAATGCACGGGGAAAAAAAAGCTTTCATGCAAGCAAAAGTCGTTAAAAAGTTAAGTAATGGCCATGAAACTAGGACTATTTTTTTAAGGAGTTGATTACAAACTAGAATGATTCTGAAATGTTGAAGTCCTATTCTAATGAGTGAGTCCGGAGTGGCTCTACTTTTGACACACCTGATCGGATACTTACTCTAAAAGACGCTTACTCAAGTATTGGTACAAGACTAAACTACAAAACAAAAGACCGGATCAGGTTGTTTGAGCCAATTGATGTCTACTGCTTTTTGGGGGCCCCACAATCTGGAGGAGGGGCTCCTGCTGTCGGGGAATAAGCCTCAATTGGCTGCTGCCCTGGGTAGCCTTGCTGCGGTGGATACCCCTGGTGGGTGGTCACTGTGGTCTGTGCTACCGCCATCGGATATTCCGGCTGCTGCACCACGACCACACTAGTAGGCTGTGGAATGAAGGGCTATGTTAGCGGCTCAATCAATGTTGTTTTAATAAAGAGCAAGGAGATTAATAAAAGCCCTTTGAACCTTGCTTTCCTTCACTGACAACCGGGAATCGACGGCTGGGTTGGAATTAAGGCGAAGAGAGCAGAGGAGCTGAAGAGCAGGAAGAGGTAGGAAACAGTGGGCGGGAGTAGGCGACAATGTAACTGCGCGAAGCGGGAAGAAATGAGGAGGGGGGGGGGGGGGGGCAGGGGAGAAAAGTAGAAAAAAGTAGCAAGGGGATAAGCCTTCACCCTTCTTTAACTCGTTAATGCGCGCATGCGAAATGAACGAGTTATAGCGATGGTGGACTTTTTCACTTAGTTGGTTGGTTCTGTCGTTAACTTTCGGGCATGCGCAGTGAATGTGTTTTAAATTCCATAAGTGCAAAAAAACCACGCGAAGATTCACGGCGCATCAAGATGTTCTTATTCAATATGTAGAGAATAATTTGACAATCATTTTAGTGTAAGAATGGAGACTTTCGTTTAATCTGAGCAAAGTTATAGGTTTTTTCGTTTTTTTCCACAAAGTGCAGCGTCTTTTAAGAATTAAAAAATAATTTAATTTAACAATAATTGAATTCAAAGATAATTTAATTTAAAAATTCAATTGGTGAAGTGTTAACAAGATCTCTGAATAAACAAGACGCTTTTTATAGAACATTTACGTGGCATGCGTTGACGTATGTTTAGTACCAGTGGCCTTATTTATTGTAGGCCTTACCGATTTTTTAACCTATCCTCCCTTCGCAATTGAACTAACTGAATAGTTTTACTCAGAAATATTGCGGGATATTGCGTTGCGCTTCTTGAAAGTTTGCCGCCAAAACATATATTTCCCGCCAGAAAATGTCTTTAGCTGAAAGAAGCACTCTTAACTGAAAAGTTCACTGCTAATCATAACTTTTTGCATACATCAAAACTCGACATCTTTCATCAAATTTTTGCTTCACATACAAAATCTTTCATTGAAACAATTCTTATTTAGCAAGAGTTAGTCATATTTCAAATTATTTTCACTTAAAGATTGCGTGGACTGAACTCCAAAGGAGTTTTAATCAGCGCGTCAGAATTACCCCATTCAATGAGTAGGGAATAAGTTTACAATCATTTTTATAGTACAAGAATGGCTATTTCTCGTTACATAATCGGGCAAAGATTTAATATCTTTGAGCTTTTAATTACTGATGTGTCATCTGCATTCACGAGTTGACTCATAAGAGTCTTTTATTTATAACTGTAACATGAATTGAAAGTATTTCTATCGGATATTAGGGGCCAGTGGAACAGTGGGCAGGGGCTTGAATCCGAGGGAACATGGGGAGAAAGGTAGGAACTGGGAGATAAACTCTCACCTTTTATCACTCGTTTCTTTCCAGTCTCTTTCGGGGAGCAGGGGCCAATGGAACAGCGGGTAGGGGAAAGCGGTGGGAGAAAGGAGGGGGAAAGAAGCTGGAAGATAAGACCTTTATCTATCTATCATTGTTTCATGAGTTAAGAGTATATCTGTCGTGGGGCTATTGCTCTGTAATCGTCTGCAAAAAAATGCACAAGAACCATCATTTTAGAAGCGTCACTGAAACTGAGCGAAGTTGACAAACTGTGTATGCAGATTTGCTTACAAGAAAAAGTTCCCATGAACAGTATTTCTGAATGATAATCTCGGTGTCTAGTTGACCGTACCGGCTACTTCGGTTCTCTTTAAATTCAGTAGTTTGAGCACTTTTGGCTCTTGATTTAACTTGATTATGGTAACGTCTTTTACGGGGAGTTGCGAATATGCGTCCTGCGTTTTACAACTCTGTACGATTCATTCTCAACCTCGTTCCCAAGGCTAGGGGCGTACAAGGGAGAAGCCCTTGGAACGAGGGAGATTCATTCTCGTGCCCAAGTTCTTTGGTTTACAAAAAGAGAAACGCCCTGGGCATGACAGCATGTACGCTTTGGTTACCTGTGATCTTGCACAGCAGGTGCCCATGCAGCCAACGATGGAACCAGCCAATGTAAAAATAGCAGAGAAGCCTGCAACGATGAGAATGGCGAGGAAACAGGTCTCAATCACTCTGATGTCATCGCAGTTGTACACTGTGAGGTTAAGGAAAATATAAATAAAATTTAGAAAATAAGGAAATAAATGGACTGCAAGCAGTCTCTTTCTTCTCTAAATAACTAAATAAACAAATAAATAAATAAATAAATAAATAAATAAATAGTTAATCTCATAAACAAATACATAAAAGGCGAGGAATAGGATTTAGGAGCAGTAAGGAGATCCAGCTAGTCCGTTTGGTGGAATATTTGTTCGGAAAGCAGCGCTTAGTTGAATGGCTCAAACACTTTCTCTAATTTTTAAATGCTACCACTATTACCACTACTACTACTACTACAAGATTTTTCTTTACCTGGAATGGGGATTTTCTTTGCTACACGACAAACGCACGTATCTCCAACCTGACTGCACTTTGACTCCACAACTCTGCGGATAAAGTTCCAGATCAACCAGGCAATGAGTGCAATGATGACTTGAACAATCATTACGACGAACCACAAGATGCACATCACCAAGTAAAACACCATCTGTAATCAGTGGAATAAAGGACTACAATCAGTGGTTCCAGGAACTCTGAGAGTCGGAACCGTGGAAAAGAAAATGCAGTCCAACCTGTATAAAGTGGTCACGCTCGGGGAATGGCTAAGTGATTGCTTCATATAGGTTGCACATAATTACACTTCAAACACACGTACAAAATAAAGGAGTCTCGGGGTCCGATGGTCATTAAAACAATTTCCAGCATTGATAATAGCAAAACCGTTTGTGTAATAACCAACAACATAAGAAACGTTACCGTTAGATGGTACCAACTGTGCAGGCATAACTAGCATTAATTACAAAAAGCAGACGCCAAGAGCTATTGCAAAGACTTACAAACAATTATAAGACTAATAAAAAAAAAACTTCGAAGAAGAAGGGAAACTCCAGTATTAATGACAGCTAAACTAATTTTTATGGATAAAAAGACACTAGCCCCCCTCCCCAGGTTCCCATCCTCGGGGACCTAGGGAAAGATAGTTGGGTCATGGGAAGTCCAAACGGGTGAGTTTACAAGAAATCCCGTTTTGACTTCCTCCTGGCCCAACTATCTGCCCCCGGAGTCTCGGAGGATGTCCGATTCCTAATGTAACGTGGAGAAGCACGGTAGTCAAAGAACGAGAAAATTTGAGGTTTTCACGGTGCACTGCCCCACTGAGGAACAGAATAGTAATGGCAACGGGGACAGAATGAACAAGAGGCAGCTTGTTTCCGGAAAACAAGCTGCTTCTTGTTTATTCTGTCCCCGTTGTAGTATTCAAACTCGTATTCCTTACTGGGCAACGCCAACAGCGTTCCAGGGAGTTTCTCCCCAAATAAATCATTTCCGGGTTGCTGTCAAGCGAGGATTTTTGGAAAGCTTTCACTTGAAAATTAGCTTTGTTTGCATGTGGATGAAAACTTCATTTCATAATAATTAAAACTTCTCACTCAGCTTTGCTTTCATAATACGTTTCAAAATAACTCGAAAATATCCATTCAGTTACAAGGGAAAAGCCCTTGGGAGCGAGGTTGCTTCAACACTACACTAATTGTGAAAAAGAACTGCTGACTACTTCATGTTATATCAGTTTTTTTTAACATGAAGTCTATTTAACGAATTGCTTCCTTTTTGAAGTTTAACCTACCATTGCTTTATATCTCTTCACCCAAGTCAAGATTCCAAGAATAGTAATGATCACCAGCTGCAATAAGACACACGTACAGATAACTTAGTTAAGTAAAATCTCCACATTATTTAATGTTTTTCTTTAACAACTAAAAAAATTAAGAAACAAAATCAAGCTTTCGGACGCAGAGCTTTCCATGAGGATAGAAAAGTTAAAGACAAATCACTATCTGCTCAATATCACGATGTAAAAAAATGTAATTTATTTACTCACGAAGCACCAAGAAGCTCTAGGAACTCGTTCAAAGGTGCGTTCAAGGTCGAATTGGAATTTGTAAACGATGCCTTTTGTGGAGGGAGGAAACCCAGGGAACTCGGAGAAAAACCCTCGGAGCAAGGACAAGAACCCACAACAAACTCAACCCACATATGACGCCGAGTCCAGGAATTTAACCCTGCCACATTGGTGGGAGGCGAGTGCTATCACCACTGTGCCATTCCTGCCTTATTTAAACTGCCAAAGTAGATCAGATGAAAATAAAAAATTCAGCTGGCATTATCCTTTGTGCTTGAGAAGCCATTTCTGTTTAAAGAGTTGAATGGCGTTTTTTTCCCAGGGAGGTTAAAGAGATTTCTCATGATCGAGCTTCGAGTTTGCTATTTTCAGCAATTTGTGGCGAAGAAAATACGGACATAAATTTCCCAAGTTTTATAATGTGTGCAACGAATAATTATGTGAGAACTGCTTCAGACAGAGATCAAGCCACCAAGCTTGTCGTCAGAAATGAAATCAGGTACAACGAAATTAAGTGAAATATTGCGATTGCTTTTTAAAATTGCACACAATCCCGGGCCCCGGAATAATCTCGTATACAAATGATGGCCTGGGTACGAGATAAGCCGCCCGCTGACTACGAAAAGAAATATTTGCTAGTTAAGAGAAACATTCAGTATTTAAGTGACAGAACTCGTGGTGTTAACATGTGTGTTAATTGATTAAGAGAAAAGAAATGCTGAAAATATAAAACGGTATGTAAGGAAACAGGAGCACTCGTGAACAGCTGTTTAGAACTAAGGCGAAATGAGGTTCAAAGCAAATCGGAAATGGCCAATTTGCGCGGACGTATTGCGCACCTACATGTGCGTACGCATCTTGGAAGGGTAAGAGCTAGTGATTTTGCGAAGGCTAAATCAAAAATCCAGTGGACCTAAAATCTGAATATAAGACATTTATTATAGCCAAATAGCAGAACTTGAATTTGGCTGAAGCTATTCACCTTGTTGAAGACAATGGCATTTTAAAACGATTTTTCTCACATTATTGTCTCACAAAGCGATCTCGCTTTTTCGTCGAACCTCCCGTAAGCGACAACCCATAATGTCAAGGATTTGTGGCCGCTTACGGGAGCGGGTCGCTTACCATAGGCCAGACCACAAGGGGTCTTAATTTCGGTTAATTTACATATGGTAATTACGAAGACCAAAAACCCTTTTGCCAGTGCTTATCGAAACCCAAAGTAATAACTTTTCTTTAGACTTCCTGGATTAGGAGCAAACAGTAAACGACACTTTTGCAATGTTAAATTTCAAGCTTAAACATCTACAACTTTCGCGTTTGTTAGTTCGTTACATAATCCAGTTGTCGTTCTTTATGACCACAATTTTCGTTTTGACTAGTACAAGATTGAGAGAGTCATCACCGATCATGCATGTACATACATGCTATTAACAAGGTAAAGTTTCTTTCCTACAAGGGATTCAACCTGATTAGAGTTTATTCAGTTCAGTGTACACCATAGGGCATGTGATTGTTATCAGTTGTCTCAATGCTAAGCTATTTCGGGAGACACTTCTGGTAGCTCCGGCTGTGAGATTTCAATACGGCGTCCGCTGTAATATAAATGTGGGCCAATATGTTACAGCGACACATTTTGCAATTTCCGCCCGTGAGAGAAACAGCACATTGTGTGTCAAGTGGTCGCCTGCGGGAGGTTAAAAACAATTAAAAATTTAAATAATCACCTCTAAAGGTGGTCGCTTACGAGAGGTGGTCGCCTACCAGAAGTTCCATCTAGAGTGATTTGACTTGAAAACTTTTGGTATTTTGGAAAAGTGGTCGCTAATGAGAGGTGGTCGCAAAGGGAGGTTCGACTGTATGTCAAAAACTTCAGTAGATGCATGAAGTGTTCTTCTAATTCTCTAGGAATCTGGTCAGATACATCGTTAAATCAATCAGAAAGCGAAGTGCATGTTCAAACAGTTCTGAATCCTCGTGCACTATGCTAGAAAACAGGATCGATCCTGTCGGCTGATTTGCGCGAAACATCTTTTCTCGTGACTCTACTAGATCTGGCCGTCATGCCAGAGGGTCAATTCCAAAGTGTCTCTTGTGAGTGAGACTACCACCCTTTTCTTCATACATTCTTACGATGACCTTTTCAGTGGAGGGTACCAGCTCCTCAGGTATTTTGACCGCCTGGTTGGACTATAGCATGTTCTCCAGTAGGCCGGACACACCCATTATGCCCAGGAATTCGATGAAAATTCCAAGAGTCAACAAGCTGCTGCCAAGGGTCATGGCAGGTGTACAAAGTCAGCCAAAAAACGCAGAACTTCGTAACAGCATCATCAAAGTCAAATGCCTCTCTCGCCTGAAGAACAACAAGCACGTTTTATGGAATAGTTTATTCTTTGGTTTATTTCTGGCCGCATGCGTTCTGCTACATAATTCTGTGTAGACTGTGTCTGACGCCATGGCATTCTCCTTTTGTCAAATCTGTATTCTTTAAACAGTTCCTGAACAAACAAGCAAAAGCAAAACTCTTGTCCGTGATCCATTCTGATCTGATCGAATAATCCATATCCGAGCAATATTGGTCTGAATAAATGATGGTAAATAAGGATGGGGTTCTTTACGGGCAGGATTATTGCTCCACCAATAAATCTAGAGCAACCGTCGACAAACATCACGTGTGTACACCCAAAGGCTTATGCATTTTTTTTTTCATTCTGATCAAAATAGCCTTTGTATCCAAAACAAAGAGAAAAATACGTAACAGGGTTTGTTCAAATCAAGGTGTCCCCTGCTCTTGCATTAAGTGCATCTGGTGCCACTCGCCTACAAGCCGCCGCAGCTTGTAGCCAGAGGAGGATTTCAGCGGCTGAAATCCTCCTCTGGCTAATGGCTTTTGAAGTAACTCCTAGCATGACGCGAACACTACCTTGCATCATTCGACGCCCATAGCTATTGCCGTAGCACATTATATGATCACTGACAATTTCGTTAAGATCTCCATCAGAAAGGCGCCTCAAATTACGTTCCGTACAGTATCTTCTAACGCTGGGACGTCCTAGTCCTCTTGAGTCTGGAAAGCGCTGTTATAAAAGCAGCTAATCTCCTCATGAGTATATCCTTGCTAATGATCAAACGTCTCACAAGAGTCTCATCAGCAATCTCTGAAAAAAGTTCCATGTTTTAAAAAGTAAAAAAATTGGTACATTGAAACAAGAAGCTAAGATTCTTGTGTTTTCATGAGCGTTCGGAGGAATAATTTTAAACGCACCTCTTTTTTTTTTCTTGTGAGAAAATCTGTTGAGCATCGCACGTGCCTAGGAGAGCGACGTGACGGCTTTTACGATTTGCGGACGCAAAAATATCAGATATCTCTGTTTACATTTACCACGTTCTTTTCAAGGCTTTCTGGGGAGCCGTGATTTCGTGAGGAAGCACAGCTGAGAAAAGCGAGATGGTAAGATTATGTTTAAGGGACGGGCTGTGAATTTCCGCGGTGGAGACGTTATAGTGTCTCCGAGCTAATGAATATCATTCAAGTGGAACGACCCGGAATTCATTTAAAATTAAAAAGAGGGTCCAACGCCGCCTTTGAGAACATTTGGCAGGATGATAACAGGATTCTAAAGTGCCCGCAAAGTGTAGAAACCGCCATTCTAATAGCATTGAAAGAAGTGGATCAAGGCGCCTAAGACCAACTTGACGTGGTACAAAACACCCCGACATGTTCGGCAAACACCAGCGGTACCGGGCTTATGGAGCGATACAACCAGCACAATGCATCTTCTATATTTGGCTCACGTGCGCGAAGAGGAAATGCGACGGCAACCATGCACCGTTACTTACAAGGAAATCATCAAGCCAGTGCCGCCTTAGCTTCTAGCACCTTCAACAACATCTCTCGATCGTTTGGTGCACGACCAGCGCCTTCGATTTGGAATGCCTCTAGTACGAAAGGATTCAGTGGAAACAAACGAAGGAAGGTAACCATGGAGAACAAGTCGTTTAGGCTGCATTTTTTTTTTAGTGTTTGGCATTCGCTTTAAAAGAAAGTGATCAATGTATTGTTTTGTTCCTCAAAACAGCGTGGAACTGCATCAAATTCATTAACGACAATGGTGGAATAATTCCATTGGTTTAATAAAAGGTTAACATTTACTGACGAATATGATTTCCCTTCTTCTAAGCAGTTTGTTTGTTTGTCAGTTTTTTTTTTTTTTCACTCACTTGCAACCTGCTATTTTGTTGCTACCAATGGACACTGCTAATTTTCATGACAAGAAGCTTTCTAACGGATGTTTACACGTGTCGCAATGAGAGGTCAAACGAGCGTTTCGCACGTTCAACTGTCAAATTTTCATATAAAGGAAAACCTCGCCAATATACAAAAACGAATCGTGAAATGAAATAGGCGTAAAAACGAGCCCTTCGCTTGATGTACTTCGGCGCCAGTTTTCACGGAGCACGCGATACTACTTCAGGGATTAGCTAGGGACCGAACCTCCTGTTGTTTCATTTCTAATACAGTCGTTTTTCGTTTTTAAGGAAGGGAAAAAGTACGATACCCATGCAAACGACTGTGTGAGAGGCGAATTCAGGGAGGGACCATTATAAAATCAATAGAGAGACCTAACAACGCGTATATGTGAAACGCGAACGAAAAAATGACCACGTGACTACGATTTTCCCGCCATTTTTCGCGTTTCCGGTTGCTGGTTGCCGTTTCCATGAGAAAACAGGTTATTTCGCGTTTGCCGTCTACGTGAGAATTACGCAACTATTACTTCTTCTTTTCTTTTTTCTTATACATATAAATAGTTACTTGTTGAAAACAACAACCCCAATAATTTTCCGGGAAGTGATACCAGCGCAAATTAAGTTTCATATTTAGAAATCCTTCATAACTCACTGCTTACCGCACTTTTCTTCATAAACTCACCACAGGGGGTGGCAAAACAGCTTCATCGAAACTCGTAAAATTCCAGCTTAAGACAAAAGGTTTACGCTTTTTTTACGTGAAACGGCAAGGTGACGTGCGTTTCGTGAAACGCGATGCTAAATCTCTTTAATAGAAGACAACGATACAGGCGATTCTACCCCCAAAAGATTATTGCTAAGAGATAGTGGACGTACAGAGATAATAAGTAATGCAATCTACAAACTACAGGCCACATTAAACCATGCCAAATAACAATAAATGGCACATGAAAGCCTACAAAGGTGGTTGATTATGTTGACGCTAAGTCAAAAGCGAACCACGATCGAAATAAGGAGAAGGCACATGAGTTCAACCCTTTTCCTATCGACACTTTACAGAAAAACAGAATTAGAGGGCAGAGGAGAAAAAAGTGTCAGTAGAAAAATGAGAGAAAACTTAGGGACCTATCGTCTATTATCTCCCGGAGGTGGGTGGGTGGGCTGGGGGAGAGAAGGGGGGGGTTAGTGCAAAACAAACTAACAAACAAATAAAGAAAATCTAGTGTAAGGAAATTGATTTCCCCGGAATGGTCTTTTTAAGAAAATTGTACAACGCTCTGCAGTAACAATTTAAAAAATGTATCCTCCACCCGTTAAATGGCTTATTCCCACAGGTACTTACTCTGACTTCACCCACCCCAGAATTATAGGGCCTCTGTTAGCATTTTGTCACATGTTTAGTACCTTATCAATCTAATAACATGGAAGAGAAAAGGCTTCAGCGTCGATTTACAAAAATAGAAGAAGCTGAGGTTGAGCTGAAGTGATATCTGTCCACTGTCCTCAATTTGAAGTCCAGCACAGATTTTACAAAGCGTCAGGTTTCAACGTGGAGATCGAGAGCGCTGTGAGCCAAATTCTGATCAAATTTATGTTGAAGCCCAAACATGAAACGGAACAGTTCTTCGCTGAACGAAGGAAGAGCTTCAAGTCAAGTGCCATGTAAAAGCTGGGAGTCTGAAAGTCAAAGATCCAGGGCGCAATTCTTTTCTGCGTCCTGCCGCGCCCTGCTGAAACCAACAACCCTTGCATTCCAAAACGTACTTCAAAATGTCTGAATATTTAAAAAAATATATTATTAGCTGTCAACAATGGAATTAATTGAAAGGCGAAAATCGAAAACGAAATTCGCAATTTACATTCCCAAAAGAAAATAATCAGTGATAAGAAATTCGCCAAGACGGAAGACTCAATTTAGTTTGCAAAAAGGAAAATTGAAAAGCCAACTCAATGCGCTGAAAGAATGAAAACGTGAAAGCCGCATTCTGAACTCAGAGATCGAAAAGCTGAGTTTACAATTTGAAATTCCGAAATACAAAACACCACACAGAAATAGGAAATCAAAGACGAAAAACGGGAAATAGAACCTGGGTTATGAAAAAGGAAATCTGAAAGCAAAAATGGGCTCTTTGAAAGGTATAAATTAGAGTTAAAAAAAAGGAAATAAATACCAAAAATCCATTTGGCCGCAAAAGTGCACTTATTTTAATCCCTTCAGCTCTTTTAAAATCGTAAAGTTCGGCAAACTGGGATTTTTAGTCTAAAAACATTGAACAAATTGGTCAACTGTTTGCTTAAAAACATATTTTAATTTTGAGACAGACGACAGAACATTCTACCTTGACCTGTGGAGATTCGAGCAGATAGACCGTGGAGTCAGGACAATAGTCGGTATTTTCAAAGAAAATTAAAATTCTAGCCCATTATTTTAAATAATCAAGCATGCGTGAATTGAAATTTCAAAGGCAAAGAACAAGTAGAAAAGACGAACCTAGAAAACCGACTTGCAGATACCGAGAATTGTACCAAATGATAATAAGAAAACTCTCGCCTTTTACCACGCGCTTAGGTGCGAAACTCTTTCCATGTAATCTGCTGCTGAATCGTGGTCGCTCTGACCGCTTGAAATCGTGAGACTATTCAGTGAGACAAGAAAAACCGTTCTGAATGATTTTAATCATACTTTACAAGATCGGTTGAACCGTGGATTAAATATTTACGTGTGACCGTGTTAAATGTGTGAAAACTGTTGTTCTTCAACTCTTTAAGCCCAACATGCTCGTCTCCACGCAGAAGCTACTCGGTGAGCTTAAAAGATGTTATGGGTAAATCAAAGTTATGTCATGGAATGGCATCTAATTTCTCGTTGCAATATCACTACACTTAATTGAACAGGACATGAATAAATAATGATCAACTAAGATAAAGGTTTTGACGTTTAATCAAACTCAGACACAAACAACTGTATGAGAATCGCGAGGAAAATATAGGCCTGTTGATACTGGAGTATAAAGGGTTAATCCGTTCACCGAATCTCGGCTGCTCTATTCAAACTTATCAATTCTTTGCAATTTCATGGCCGGAAAAATTGCTGAGCTAAGAAATGAAACGGAACAAATAAAAGATGAGTCATAAGATGGTTGGTAGTCACACAGACCACCTAAATACAAAATACGCTGAATTTGAAATACTATACTACCAAATACAAAATACATGATGCATAGGAAGTAGTATTTCGCATACGCGTACAGGGAATTCGAATGTTTTCTATTATTTGAGAAAAAAAAAAAAAAAAGAGGAAGGAATTTTGTGCTATCGAAAGGGTAGTTTTCCGGGAACATAAATATTCGTCAGTGACATCTATCACATGTGTTAGCCGGGAGAGTTGTACAGTGCATTGTTTCCCGGCAGTGACTTTCATTTGTAGATAAACAAATCGGTCTTGACGCTCTTGTTATTACATGATACCCATCCAAGTTGCCTAAGATTTCAACTAAAAAAAAAAAAGGAATTTGTTCGTAGTGAACGTTTTTTCTTTTTTTTTTTTTTGTTTTGTCTTGCGATAGTTCAGTAGGTGATCTATCGGTCTAAAAACTACTGCATACGGTATGCCAGAATATTCTATATTACATTTACAAGTCCACAAAATAATAAAGTTTGCTTATGAATATTTTATATTTAAACAGTACATAATCTTGATACTTCATCCAAGAACATCAAATAATGCTCATTGAGAAATTTCAATACTAGTTCCATCGAGTTAGCAAACAATGTGTTAAATAGAAATTTAGCGCTTGCATGCATAATATTCAGTATTGAAAATACGCTTCCCTTGACAAGCAAAACAAATGTGCAAATGCACCACGGCCTAGATAAAAACTTTGCGAGGTGTATATGACATACACGGTCAACCTAAAATATCAAACCTTAGTCTAGAAATAGGCATTGAATAACCTACGATTAAATGAAAGTCACAGGTGCCTTCAGTCTTTCTGCCTGCTTCATTATTGAAATGCGAAGTATAAATGGCTAGTAAGCAGCCAGTTTTTTAAAGCCATAACGGCTTTAGTTTGCTCATGACAAGCATTCTTATAGCTGATGATGTACATGGAATCGATGTATGCATGAACTCTCGCACATAACCGTCCAATGGTAAAAACACCCCATTAATTTCGGATAGTATTTGGTCCTTATTAATTGTGAACCCGCCATTGGCAAAGTCAAGACCAGGTGGTTTGCTTTCTAAAGTGTGAATAACCGATTTCGGTTCAAGATATTTTCATTTTATTCCCTTTCAAATTCGTTCAGTGACTTAAGGCAACATCTATAAGGACTGGAATAGTAATTGTGTAGAACATAAAACTGAGTTTCAGCTGTGCTCAGGCAAAGTTGGCAAAACTCGAAAGCGGAAAAAGTATGGAATCGCTTATTTTTGCTTTAACAGGCTTCATGAAACGGTAATGACAGATTTTAACTGAATAAACAGAAAAAAAAAAAACCCGAGACGTTCTTACAATTTACAATATAGGAAATGACAAGTTTACGTTACAGAAAATATCAATAGTTATTTACCCCAACTCCGGACCACAAGCCTGAACCTTCGGGTCCACCTTTGCTGAGCCAGATAAATCCGCATATCAGCTCTATAAAGGCACACACACCGATCAAAATGGATATGATTCCAGCCGCTTTGGCTTTGCCTTCTTCAACGAGATCATTCATCGCCGGGAGCTGTTCAAGATACTATCAGAACGGAGCTGAGAAAAAGCTGAGATGGGAGCGTATTTCTCGGAACCGCTTCTTGTAGACCGCCAAGGGCGTTGTGGCACTCAGCGCGCAGATACAAATTACATCGAGCAATTTGCATTCAGTTTTGTGTATAATTACTCTTTATTATGCACCAACACAAATACCAAGAACTTTGCATTGCAGGGTTGGTGATGATACAGGCAGAATGTCTTGCCCGAAATTTCGGGCGTCGGTTGGTGTGAAAAAGTGTTTTCTTTTACGAAATTTCGCCGCGCAACCTAGATCAAAACGTCTTAGAACTTGCAAAATCTTTCATAGTAACTGTTTAAATGTTATCGTGATCAGCGAAACATGAAATTAATAAAAATGCATGACGCTTTTCAGCAGGAGATTTGGTTGTTAACAGGTCAGCGCGTGCGCGAAGCATAAGAGAAAATTTCGCTGGTCTTAGACGGCGTGGCATATTTCCGTTTCGTAAGCGGTCGTTGCCATTTTTTTACGGTCGATGCCTATCCAACTAACGATCGATGCCTTTTATAATGGTCGTTGCCAATGTTGCGCTAGAAGGATGATGGGAGAAAACACAAAACGTGATATTTTGCTCCACGGAGCCATTCTTCCGGTGTACCGTGGGTAATATTATTGACAGGGAATTCTGGGGTTTAGAATCCACAATGGCGGACGAATGGTCCATGAAAGACCTTATAGACTCTGCTATTAGAGAAGTGAATCAGCATTTCGATTCTACGGATTACACGGTTATTGGTCCGGAAGAGTTGAAGTCTTTTTACCTGGCGAAACTTCCTGAAAACTTCGATTATCAAGTGCTAAACATAACAGGAAACCAAACGAACCGCAAAGCATATTTTGTCACGAAGGACATAACAAACGATAACTTGGTTATATAATAAGCTGGTTAAAAGAATTTGAAATAATCAACAACGTCAGTCTAAAGATTAAGACCAAGAAAAAACCAACAGCTAGTTTTAAATTTATTTACTACAAATACGTGACTCGCTAAACCTCGCAAAGCTACGGCTGGGTGGAAAGCCCTCTTTTCTGGTATTGTAGCATCAAATGAGGAGATTAAAAGGTTTCTGAACATGGCAACTATTAAATTTAAAATTTTAAATTTTAATACTTATATAGCGCCCTTTAACATCTAAATGATCAAAGGCGCTTTACAATCCAAGAAAGCTAATATTCACAAATCAAATAATTACAAATCAAATGTTGGTTTTTGAGGAGAGGGGAAAACCGGAGTACCCGGAGAAAAACCTCTCGGAGCAGAGTAGAGAACCAACAAACTCAGCCCACTTATGACGCCAAGTCCGGGAATCGAACCCGGGCCACATTGGTGGAAGGCGAGTGCTCAACCACTGTGCCAACCCTGCCCTCCAACCCATGAGCATGGTGTTTTCGTAGTTCCACAGGTTAGTTTGAGGTTGCAATCTATTTCTGGCACGAGGAAATGTACAACGGGCGCGGCGTGCAGCGCTGTCGTGTTCGATGAATTTATTTCCCACGGAACATTATTTTACCGCGGCTACTAAACGTGTAATTTCTTCAATGCAATCTTTCACAAAAAAAGATTTCTGGAAGAAAGAGAAAAGATTCTGCAGAGATATTTCCATCCAATGAATATTGATGAACATTGCTATTGAAATTTGATCGGGCAATGAAAGCAAAACTTTCCCAATGTGACACTAGTCTGTCTACCAAACTGTTGCTGCCTAGCAACCTTCTCATTGTCTGACGTCATTCATACTTTGTTTTTCGCTGTTGCCAGGAAACACTTCGGACATCTTCAACGAAATATATATGCATAGATATATATCTGAGCTGATTTTCCAGAAGGTGGCTAAAAAAAAGTAGGTCTTAGGGATGATTTCTAGTCGGGAAAGATGAAAGACTTAGTTTATTTTCTTGTTGAAAACTGCTGTATGTGTTTCCCGTTGAATTTTTTTTATCAACATCCGGGACTTCAAGTTATATGGCCAGACATGAACACGAAATGGCAAGGATTTTCTCTTCAAAAAGCGTGAGTTTGAAAAGCTATTCGATTATTTTTCGCCGTTATAACTGTAACATTGTTAGGCTAGTGATCGATTAGTCGAGAAGTGCGATTTTGGGTCGGATTTCCGGACTCAATGTCATTAATAATTTCCAGATGTTCATCCGGAGTGATTCGCATTACGCCACGAATTTGGAATGAAGACGGAAAATCAATTTAAAACGCTGTCTTGCTCCGATTAAGCCGATTCTGTTGTAGAAAGCTAGACTTGAGCGCTTAAAGACCTGGTTTTAGGCCAGATTTAAGATGCGTTGGCGCCGTTAATAATTGCCAAATGTCACACTTGTTTAGTCGGATCACAGGTCATGTTTCATTTCACTCAGATGTGAATGTCACGTATAATTCCAAAGAAAAGCCCCTCTTTTCTCTTGCATAGTATTTCCTGACCTTACTTTCTTGTGATGAACCGTAACTGGAGTATTGTTAATGACTAGCAAATTCCTTCAGCTTAGAAAGTCTCAAAATGTGCTCAATTTCTGTAACCACCTTTTTGAAAATCAGCTCAGATAGCTCACTGGTATAAGTCAAATGAGTCCAATGAGCTTGAACAAATGAAAATGTGGTGCAAATGTTATAGCCCTGCTTGTCTAAATCACATTTTTTTTTGTCAAGCAATGTAACTGATGTTAACAGACGGCCTTAAAGCCCGAACTTAGCCTGTCATTTCAGGATATGTTGTATCTAAGAAACCTGTTAGCCTTTGTTTTAATTATGGCACTCATTAAGGACATGATTTCTAGCCCAAAAATACAACTCTTGAAAGCACTGTTTCTTGTTCATTTGATTGCTACAAATCATTCTGAAGTGATTTATGATGCAAAGCAGAATATCAATCCTTTTTCAGAAATTCGAGCCTATACCCTTGTGCTATCTGAGCGGATTTTCCAGAGGGTGGCTACAGAAATTGACCTTTTTGGTTAACTTTTTTAAAAATATTTATTTGTTTATTTATTTATAAAACGAATATTTTAATATGTTCATGTGTTGTCAGATGCGCGCTCTCATTGGCTTAAGTAGCAAATATGATTGTCCAGAGCGTATATTGATAAAATCTATTTCAATCAAGAAATAAATAAACAAACTTTCTCTTCATTTCTCGAATTATTTTTGAGAACTTTTTTTTAAAAGCAATATAGGACTTTTTTTCCGCGTTTACATAGCCTCATCTAAACACTCGGGAGTTTGGAGAATTCTCGAACATAACTGTTTCAAATTCTCCCAACCCCCGTCGAGTTTAGATGAGGCTATGTAAACATGGAAAAAGTCGCCTATTCTCGGTTTTCACGTGACGTCACCAAATTCTAGAATTCAAAACTGGGAGGCCTACAAAATTTTTACCTTCATTCAAGGAAAGATTACCTAAAAATATGTCTGTTCACAATTTCTTAGCTCGATGTCGTGCTTCCTTTTGAAAATAGAACAGTTTCAATTTCCGAGTTTCCATCGTGCGTGACATCAGGAGGACGGCCGTGACAGAGCTTTTCCGTATCTTAAAAATGACTCTTTGGGTGATTTTCATCATTCTAAACAATTTAAGTTTGAGGAGAAATGTTAATCTAAACATTCGAAAATTCACAAGGGCAAACAAACCTCTTTTCTGGCAAAAGTGAACTCCAGATGTTTTTTCCTATTTCCGGCCGCCATGTTTGTGCCCCTCAGAGGGACACAAACATGGCGTCTCCATACTAAGCTCTATAAATTTATGTGGAACATTTTGTCAAATAACTCGAGTACGGAATGCCGCACAGACCTGACACTTGGACAGATGCCTTATTTATTTATCCTCTATACCATGTCAATTTCTTGACTTCATTCATGGAATGGTTTCGATTTTTTTTTCCAATGGCGTGACAGTGAAAACCGAGAATTGCTTAAATCACCTCTGTCTTGGTAACTTTGGGAATTATCACCCCCTACGTAGGATTATCACCTCTCTCTTAATAACCGGTTAGGCGGAGGGGGGGAGGGGGGGGGGGGGAGGCGATGGGTTATATCCTGGAGAGAAATGTCACCTCTCATAAAGCACAGTAGGGATTCCGACCCCTAAAAGAGGGTTATAAGTGACATAGCCACTATATTGGGGTACTTCGTCCCTTACCCCCATTTCCCCATAGATACTATTGTTGAGTTGTTTAATTGACTAGTAGGAGCAATGGCTTAAAAGCATTTTAATGCTTTTAAAAAAAACAACGAAGATTATCCGGACATGAATGCCTCGGTGCGTTCCTCCAGCGCACCGAAACGCATTGGTACGGCTTTCTCTGAGAGCTAACAATGGAACAGCTGTGCCAAATATTAATTTTTCCATTTATGTTTATACATGTTTATACATGTAAAATGGAGCTTGAGATTTGCTGCGCTGCAGAGGTCATTCCTTTAACGTACCCACTATAAACAACAACATTTTTACTAATAATTATTTTAATTTTCACAAACAACTACCCTCCTATTCAAACACCATAAACCCTTCACCTACTGATAGTAATTGGTACAGACTTGTGAACCCATTCACCTGGGATTTCACAAAACGGAAACTGCTGAAACTAAACAGAACCGCGACGCATCCCTGCGGATGATCTAAACCTTAATGCAGAAACGCCTTCAGCCGGTTTTTTTATGAGTCACACTCTGTATGCTCTAACACAATTCCTGTCATGTCGATAACCTAATCTTTTTCAGCCGTCTTTACACTGGAAAGAGTAAAAAGGAAAATGGAAAAAATAAAATGAATAAAATGCATTTGCTAACTGTATTCACAATATAACCGGTCTGTTTCCCGCAGTGTTTAGCTATTACAGAAAGGCCATCATTTAGTACGATTTCACAGAGTTTTTGTGTGATATGCAGGTTTCCATACACTGGGGACAGTATAAACTTCAGCGAATACGAGGTAATGAATATTTACATAATCAATGCGCCGTTTTAGGTTTCCAACAAGTTTCGTGCTGAAAAAAAAAAAAACAAACAAACAAAGACAACAACTTAGTGTTGAAGATGAGCAGTCACGTTTAGGGTGGATATTAAATAAATGATACACAACATGCTGATGAGTCCCTTTTATAACGCAACATATGAAGTCTTATCAGTCATCAGCAGGGCGAATCTCTCAACTGGCAGACTGTAAGTAGACATACGTTTGAAGGCATTATACGGGTAACTTGAAAGTCTTTGAAATTGAACTTAACGGAATTGAAATCTCTCGTCTCTTCCATTTTCGGCCAGTTAATATAAGTTGTCCCTAATGTCATTTACAGATCCTCCGAATACAGAGTCAGCAAAGTCAGTTTTTAGGTTAGGAAGTCTCCGTAATTGACATATTCTTTCTTTGTTATCATTTGCACTCCTCCGCCTTCTCCTCCTTTTGCTGCTAATGTGGGGGCACTTCTCCAGTTCTTCTTCCTCGCCATCGTCTTCCCGTCCACTTTTGTATTCTTGATCATTTTCTCCTTTCCTTCCGTCTCATACTTGCTCTTCCCCTCCCTTTTGTTCGTCTTCTATTTCATCTCCTTGGTCTTGTTCAATGACCCTCAGACAGATACGCTCAGACCTAGAGCTAGTAGCACGTTTCCTGAGACTGGTAATTCCTGTCGTCATTCGAAGACTACTGGTACCAGCTCGGGCAGTAATTTTATATCGCGACATTTGCCTGTTAGACCGGCTTAATGTCAAACGTGCGCTCTGTGGTAAATTACTGTGGTAAGTTCCACGGAACCGAGGAGCATAGAGCATAAAGCCACACAACTGTGTTGGATGAATCTGGCCACGGATGTGGCAGGTTTAATTGAATTAAGGCTAAAGCTGACAACACCGCAATAAATGTAAACGGTTAAACTTAGTTAACAAACGTGGGGCGAAAAACAACGCCACAAGCCACCCACTGTGGCTGAGCCCCACAGGAAAACTAAACGATATAAACTGACCGAAAACACAGAGTGCACGTTCTCTGAACAAAAATGACGACTGTGAGGAACGCAGCCAAAAGCAAATCATCGCTTAATGGAGAACAATAGAAAAAGAAATGACAACACAGAGGAGCCGCAGCCCATGTCTGAACGGCCACAATGAGCGTCCGGAAACAAATCGTGAAAGGAACAAACGAAAAATAAATTAACTTAAGTAAATTAAGAAAATCAGTATAGCAGTGACTGGTCATCGTCGCGCCTAAGATAAACACTGTCATTGTAGTATTGCAAAGAGTGAAAAAGTGCCGATGCCGACCAAATGACAGCCCAATTGTCTGACCCACTTGGCTGGCGGGCACGCCACCTAAACGGATCTACTTATAAGGATTTCAAATACAAAAATTAAGATAGAGGTACGGAAACAGCGATGGAGCAGCCCGTGACTGAACTCCGTTGGTCGCACCTAAATAGGCCATAAAATAGCATGAATGACTGAAGGGGGAAATCCCCAGTGACTAGCAGCCCCTGTCTGAACTATGTTGAAGTCACCTTTTGTACTATTTTAAAAACAAGCTATGAAAGATAAAAGTACGCTTGACATTAGTTAGCGTGAAGTACGACAGACCTCAAATAAACTTTGAAAGCATCCGATTTCCAGCGACCAAGAGCGCGTATCTGCGCATCGGAATAACCTTTATCAGCAGTATGGCAAGCACCGCCAATGCGAAAACTATGGCTCTTGTACCTACTGATGTCAAGGCCGCAATAAGTTAAACACCGTTGGAGTTCGCTGTTAAACTGGTGGACAGAAATAGGAGAGTTATCAGCGTGACAGAAAAGTGGACCTGGGCGATCTCCACGAACCTTACAATACTTAAGAAGGGTTTCAACTGGGCAAAAGGGGTGAGAATCGTCTCGCGCAATCAAAATGTCGAAGGGTCTATTGCTGGCGTTATGCTTATATGTTGAAATAGTAATTTTAGCCAGCTGTTCGTGACCATTCCGAGTGTGAAAAGTTAAATTATTAAATTGGACTACTGCCGACGCAAGACGCGTGCTCTTGGTAGCCAGTTCACCGATCCGAAAAAGACCGTAAAATGCCACAAGAAACATCGCCGCGAAGAGGGAACGTTGGAATGCCGAAGAGTTAGTAAAGCTAAGAGAACGAATAAGCTCGTGCAGTACTGGCCGTGTGACAGGGAGACGGACATCGGCAGATCGTTGGCGGCTTAAAGCTGTCAACAACTTTTGTATCAAAAATGATTTGGTCGGGTCAGGAAAACCTCTAAGTTTGTGGACATAGGAAATGGTCGAAAGATACGAGGTGATCGTTGAAAAAGATAACTTTCTAAATGAAAGATAGGAAATGAAAAGCGGAATACAAGTTGGTTGCAGCGGCAATGTAAGTTGCGCGGAGCCATAAAATTGAGCATGAAATTGGCGAAAAACCACCCACGCGCGCTGGTAAAGCCGCCGAGATCCGTCTGTCAACGCTGCACTTAGCAGGTAGCTCAAATTAGAAACCAACTCTTCGGCATTAGGTTCTCGGGCACGTGAATTGGAAATTTGTCCGCATCCGGTGATATTTCCTTGAACTTCGTGACCTGAGAACGTGAAAGATAATCGGCACGACAATTGATAAACCCAGGAATATGGCGGGCTTGGAATAAAATGTTATGTTTAAGACAGCTTAAGACTAAATCCCTAAGGAGAACCATGATTGCCTTATCTTTAGACGATTGCTTATTAATGATATCAACAACAGCGGCATTGTCACTGAAAAAGATGACACTTTTATCAGCCATGCACGCCCCCCAAATGTGAACAGCGATAACGATGGGAAAGAGTTCTAAGACAGCGATATTATAACCATGCCAAGTTGTCGGCCATAAGCCGTGAAACCAGTAGGTAGGTATTAAATACCGCCCCAAAACCTATAGAACCAGCGGAATCGGTATAAAGTTGAAGAGTGTGCGACGTTTCCCAAATATCATCTAGAAAAAACGATCTGCCGTTAAAGTCGCTTAAAAACCGAAGCCACAGGTCAAGGTCTAGTCTAGCACCCTGTGAGATGCGAATATGATAATGAGGTTTAGATACGCCTTTTGTAAGATCGATTAATCGACGTAGGAAAGCACGGCCGGGCACAACAACGAGACATGTAAAATTTAATAAGCCGATTAAAGATTGGAGCTCCTTTAAACAAACGGACTGACGCGAAAGAAACTCGGTCAACAAACTGCGACATTTTTGAAGCTTCTCCTCTGGAAGACGTGCCTCCATCCGCACGGAATCCAACGTAATACCCGCGAATTGCAAAACCGTGTTCGGCCCGACGGTTTTCTCAGGGGCGAGGGGAACACCCAGATGATTACACAGTGAAACAAAATTTGTTAGGTCGCGCTCGCATTGATCTTTTGTTGGCGCGATAAACAGAAAATCGTCCAAAATGTGCAAGACGGAACGAGCACCGAGAAGGTGGACAGATATCCACTCGAGAGACGTAGAAAAAGCTTCAAAAATAGCGCAAGTGGAACGGAGTCCCATAGCCAAGCATCTATCAAAATAGTACATGTTGTCCCATTTGATACCCAATAACGAATAGTCAGCAGGATGAATAGGAATGATACGAAAAGCCGATTTGATATCCGTTTTGGCCATAAAACAACCGCGCCCTATGCACTTAATGGATTTTGAAGCATCCCGAACAGATGCGTATTTGACCGTAGAGCAAGAGTCAGGAATGAAATCATTATCGGAAGATCCGTCTGGGTAAGACAAATGGTGTATTAAACGAAACTCTTTTGGATCTTTTTTAGGGACTAGGCCAAGCGGGGAAGTAGGAAAGTTGCGAAACGGCGGGGTTGCAAAAGGCCCTACTATTCTTCCTGCTGCACATTCCTTGCGTAATTTAGTCTCAGTGATATCCGGTTGGTTTAAAGCACTCTTAAGATTAGAAGATTCACACGAAAGCCGTTCACCAACAAAATGTATACGAAAACCAAAACGAAAACCGTCAATGAGGTATTTGCTTAGAACCGAGTCATACCCTTGGTGTAGGGAAGATTCAAGCCGGTCCACTTTTATTGGGGTGACTGGTGGGCTGTGGAGAGCCCGAAACTTGAGTTGCGCCTCCCTTTCCCTTATTTCCGACACCGCCAAAACGGGTTTGATTTGCCCGAACGGAACATTGGCTTCCCGGGTGTTTAGCACCGCATTTGTAGCAAACATGCTCGAACTGACACCCGGAGCATTGTTTGCCGGCCTGAAATGCCCAGCAAGTACCTTTTGGGAAGAAGGGCTGGCGAAAACGCTGACGAGTTTGCGTTTGCGGCTTGTTGGTGGACGGCTGTTGTCTACGAAAATTAGAGGACGCCCGGAGCCACAATTCCCAGTGAATTTGACCCCAGGGGAACTTTTCAGGGTCAGACTGCCTGATATAACGAAACTGTTCATCATACCAAAGCCAATCACCCGACTTTAGTTCTAAGTCGCGCACCACTTCGCAGTATTTCATGAGTTGGGGTGTTTCATCTTTGAATCGCTCCGTATAAACCGAAACAAAGATATTAAATGCGGACAACCATTGTTGGATATTTTGAATGCGCTTGGTAGGATGGGATGGCTCAAGGGTGAGTTGGGGTTGATTCGATAACCCAGGGGAAGGAGTCATTGACAACGAGTATTTTCCTTCGTTCCGGGGGGAAGAGAACAAGAGAGACCCAAAATCAACATACTCGTTAGCCCAAATTTTCCCTTTCAATTTCGCACCCACCCGCGAAGTTAAACCGACAGCTATACTGGTAAAAACCTGTCGCGGTTGAGGATCCGAACAACCCGCTTGATAAGGAACGCCTCCTGTACCTTCGGATGAACTACTGTCCACGACAATGGCGTCGGTTGCAGTGACAACAGCTGGCTCAATACAGTCAAGCCCGCCAGTGCTCCTGGGCGTCAAGAGAGCCGCAATGTTGTCCTGGGACAGTGCGGACTGTACTGCTTGCGCGACCACGGTTGATATGGTGGTGGATAAGGCATTGACGTCAATGGACACCATACCTGGGTTGCCCGGTGGTGCTGGCGTTGGGACATGTTGGGTAGATGCATGTGTATCGGCGCTAACTTCACGCAGTTCAGATAATCTCGGCCGTTTACCCCGTGTGGAACGAGTGGCTGTAGAGTTTGACGCGGCACGCTTTCTAGGAGGCATTACTTACAAAAAAACTGAATATAGAATGGAGATAAGACAGGAGCCAGGCAGGAAACACCTTGCGACAGTGTTCCGGCCAATAAATTACTGATCTATTGTCTAAGGAAACAGATGTCGAGTTCAATAACATTCCTCGCCAATTGTAAGTTCCAGAGAGACAGTGTGATCAGGGCAGTACGAGATTAATAAAACAAAATGCCGACCCAACCAGGTCGAGTATGACACAAGGTTTAAACAAACAATGAAAAAACCATAGCAGAAACAAAAATGCCAAGTTCCAGCCATAACACAGTGCAATGTCACAGAGCCGAGTGCAAAGGACACACCCCAAAGGGGCGATCAAGTGGGTTGTACACTCATGTGGCAAAGTGAAAGCACAAAAACAAAATAACCAAAGCCGTGAAAAGCACGGTAAAAATACCGTGACCAACATGGTCCAAGGGACCCAGTGAGCCTTGAAAGAAGACTGGCAATTACCTAGTAAATAAATAAACAAGAGCTTATGAACAATCACAAAATAAAAAACGGCTTGGTAAACAAATAAAATGGGAACTGGCAGGTATCTTTCAAAGTCCATCTAATCATGAAGGCGCGACGGCCCTCAAACATCTCAATACTGCCCCTCTCAGACTGCGAAAAATATTGTATTGCCCTAACTTAGTAAACTTAGTTAAATGAATACCATCGCGAGCAAGAAAACGGGATTTGCAATTCCAAAACCCCCGATGGCGCCAATATAAGACATAGGGAATCGGCTCTAACACTACTTTTAAATATTGAGTTAAAATGTTATCTTGAGTATTAAATGATGGAGTATTCTCGCGATAAATCGTCTGACAGACACATATAAATTGAACACCGTAAGACTCAAACAGCAACCGAGTAAGGTCCTCGATCGCGGAACCAGTCTCAACGGCAGAAAGGCAAACTAAGTCATTGGTCCCGAGCTGTAAAATTACGTAGGAGGGGCAAAAGACTCAACAACACCCAGGTCGTACTGAACAGTCTTAGCTACTGTTCTCCCTCCGGTCCCTTGCCATCTGATGACGAGATCATCACTCAAGTGAAAATTGGTCAGAAAAGCAAGACTATACTTTGAAAGAAGAAACGACCGGAGGCGGTGGATAAAAGAATGCCCGAGGATTAAAACACGTGTTTGAGCCATTTCGCGAAGAATCAAAAAGAAACTACTCGAGAGCGACACCAATGCCTAGAACAGGGGAAATGCTACGACAAACAAGAATATTCAAAGTGATAACTTGCCTGAATAGGTATGTGGGGAAAAAACTTCTCTCTTGATATGAACACTCTGATGGCAAGGGAAGGAAGGCCGCTTTTGACAAGGAATCTCGACTATAAACCTAGTCGGAACCGCCCTAACACCTCATTGGTTAGACGTACCTAGCACCGATGACGGCAACGGATTATCACGTGGGCATCATGTCGCGACATAAATAACATTATAGTTCCATAATGTTTGATTATTACTTGGGCTTCCCAAAGGGAGACTAAGTTGAAAATTGCCCTTCGCTTTTTTTTTTTTTTTTTTTTCCTCATTCAGTCACAAATCGCCGTCTGGGCCTTAAAACGCATGCGCAGGTAATCTTGTCGCTGCTCATCGCTGCATGGGTTTGCATGGGTCGGCCATTTTTTACTCGACGATTTTCGCGTTTTCCGAAGGAAAACACAACTTTTCGAAATGGTACATCGAAAGAGGAACTACTTAGAAATAGTCAACAGTTTCGATAGCGGAAATCCGAGAAATAACGGCGAGGAAACTGTGCTTCGAGTACAAATTGTTGTTTTATCCAGGCGACGAGTTAGCGGAGCGCGGACATCTCAAATCCTTATTCAGGCCATGGACCTTCTACAAAATTTTTTAGTACTTCTGGGAATTCAACGGCTGAAAAATTACAGGTTTGATCGTGAATTTGTATTGAAATACTATTCTAATTGACCGATTCTTTATATTCTGAACAGTTGAAGCGAAAATTTGAAAAACGTGCCACGCACGGGTTGATAAATTTGCTTTGAAATGGACTGATAGTTCCTTCAAATCGCTTTCGCGTCTCTCGTCTCGCATTTAGAATTATAGGCGTTTCTTTCTTAGACGTAAAGAAAGACTTTTTTGAATAAATTTTTCCTTTAGGAAAGCGTTCTGTCTGTTTTTCTCTCTATTTCAATTGCCAAAACGTGACAACTGCGTAATCTTGCGTAAACAAACGCATGCACTGGAGACGGATCAAATTTTGCCTATGTGACGCGAGGACAAATTTCATCGATTGATGGGTTAAAGATACTGACAAACAGAAATTTCCACGAAACACCAATTTCAATCAGAATTCCCTTATTTCAAAAAACAAAAACTTTTGCGAGGGGAGGATGAAGCCAACACAAGATATCCCTGCCCACTTTGCTAAATCCTGTTGGCCAGATAGATGCACACATAGGTTGAAAGCTCGGATTTTACTGTCAGAACCTTTATTAGATTCTAAAATTTATTACTTAATTGGTCAGTGTAAAACGCATACTACAGACCGGGCGTAAAAAACTGACAGAGGGTAAAATTTAGACCAGGAATATACATTGCTTACAATGTACTTGCTTGTACTATGCTGTAAAACAATCGACAAATGACAACTGAGATTTTATCATGTCAACGTTCTGGCGTTTACAGCTGGATATGCCAGGAAGGAAGCCCAAGTTCACGCACATTTGCGTCTTGTTTCTTTAAGACCGTTTCGGTAGTTCTTACTAAAAGAAAAACAGATGCATGGGTTGATGGCACTCCACGAATACACCATGAAGAGTGAAACAAACGGAATCACGGTTTGAAATGCGCAGATGGGTGGATTCCGCCAATGCCACAAGAAAATTCTAATAAAGATTAAGACAAACATTGGACTTATACATACAGCATAGGCTGTTAGTATGGCTACTGATAAACGGATAATGCGTGTATTCTTTTGATATGAACCGGATCGACCGCTTATGGACATACTTTTCCTTTGTTTGTGCCTCCATTTCAAAGTCCAAGCTATTGTGCAGTACAAGATGGCGAAGACACACATTGGTACCAGATAGAAAGTAACGAATACTGCCGTGAGAGTGGGGGGGACAGGGGGGTCAGAACCTCCCGCCTCCCGTACCTTTGCCTCCCACCTCCCGCCCTTTTTCGCGTTTCTCCCGTCCCCGAGTAAATTAGAAGGCTTCAAAACCCGTATTAGTCATAAAGCTGTACCAGGACGTACCATTCGTAGGCCTTTCATTATTCATTTTTTTACTGTATATATTATGATTAACGTTAACACTATTGATAGGTTTTGTACTCTGACTTAATGAAGTTTTGACTAACATAAAGACTTTTGTTCGTGGCCCATCGTAGCTTGATCAGACTTAAAATACAAGCAGCGGTGACAGACATAATAAACTTGCGCATTTTATGTAACTTGACGTTTCATATGCTAGGTCAAGCTAAAATGCGCAAGTATCACCACTGTTTGTATTTAATTTTTGACTAACATGTTCGTCTTGTTTGACGGTTTAACCATTCTTTCAGTGACAACAGTCTTGTCCATCGTGCAGTGTTGCATTTCTTAATTATTCATTTGTTGGGATCATGTAGTTCAAATAGGGAAGTAGGACATGGCGAGCTGGCAGCCAAAAGCCCCAGTTAGAGTTCGGTGCGTCTGCCTAATTCTCGGCGCCTTATTGCGGATCCATCACGTTTACTTGATACACTAATTCAGTTATCTTGATATCTTTCTCGATATCCTTAGTCCCTAAAACTGCGTGAAAAAAATGCTTTTAGTTTAGGAAACTGGGTAAAATGAAATTTTAGGATCTACTTTCAATCCAAGGTTTAATCTCTGGGTTAATTACTGGTGGTGAATTCTAAGCTCGTTGCTACTGCTCTGAGGAAAGAATTACTGCATTAAATGCAAAAAGCGTCCGAAATTAAGCCGGACAAACTGTTCATCAAAAAAAAGTCTTCATCAATGTGCCGGGGAGGCTGCACGGATCTCCTCCTACTCCTAATCCTACTCCTCTTTTCTATAAAGTCGTTCCTGATTGCTTCCCATGCTGTTTAGCTGCCTATTGTAATAGGAATCGATTTTGCCTTGTCCAAAACGAAAAACGGGGTCGTGAAACGAACCACTCCACACTCTCCACGTGCTCATTGAAACAGCATTCCGTTCGCAAATTCCCAAACACCAAACAGCAAAATCTTTATTACTACGGTCCGATTGACGGTCATTGGGAGCTAACTCCCAAGAAGGTCGCCCGTGCCCCAGATTTCTCACTACCGTACTGAAAAATACTAAGAACTAAAATGGTCTTTGACGAAATTGAATTTTTTTTATATCTCTGATACTAAATTTACAAGACGCGTACTTGCTCGCCTTGCTCACTTCTTTTGAGACTTCTAACAACTTGCGCGGCACTCACACATGTGTACACATGCCACGCTTGACATTTCATGAGCTATGACGTAACACCATGAAAGGGTTTACAATTTCACCGGAAGTAACCCTGTTTATCGCCTGAGCACGAATTTTCGTGTGCTGGGAAATAAAATATTGTGTAAAGCCTCAGAGGACGTTAAATGGAGTTCTTTTTTTTTTTTTCTAACGCATTAATAAGTAAAGAAATTCACCGTTTTGTATTGCTCTCCCGCTTCCCGTCCTCTTAGAACTCCCGCCTCCCGCCCTTTCCTCTCCCGTCTCCCGTACCCCTCCCGCCCCCTATTCTCCCGGGCTCCCGCCCCCCTGTCCCCCCCCCCCCCCCCCCACGTGAGATATCTCTTGTGAATTTCCACATCGTTAGCACCCCAGCGCTGCAAGCAATAATATGAATTTCCATCGGATATCAGTTTGAAAGTGTAAAAGTAAGGTGCATGAACAGCAATGGCTATAATCCAGGTACAAGAAATGCAGATAAAACGGACTTTGGACGAGATTAGTTTTATCTGCAACGGGAAGACAACATGCAACTATGAACCTGTCTACTGAAATCAACAGAAGGCTTTGGATGGAGACCATCAAAGAAACATCAGGGAGAAAGTAGCAAATCTTGCATAAGATGTTCCCAAGCACCAAAGGGGTATCGACCATAAAGGCAGCGGAACCTGAAATAATACGTACAATATTCACCGGCATGATTGTCAAGGGAGTGAAGAGATCGGACACGGCCATGTTGAGAACATAATAATTCATCGACCTTCGCAGTTGCTTGTTTTTGCAGATGACAAAGACTACAAGGGCATTTCCGACCAGAGATACAAGGAGAATAGTGAAATAGCCCAGGACCATAAGTACCGTTTCTGTCTTGGAGTCTGCGAAAATGCAACTTTCGTCGGTACTGTTGGGAGCTCCACTCGTTGTAGATGAGTTGTTGAACGGCAATGTCGAGCTCGAGTTTTCCGACATGATTGTGTTACTTGCTCTTTGACGACGAGAGATCTGACGAATTCCTCGCTTGAATAACAGTGCTCAGTTTTGTTTCACCAGTTAGCAGATAAACAAGTGACTTTACTTTGTGCTGACTTTCAGAGTATATCGGCGACAAAACGGACCGTGGGGTTTTGGTTTTATCGACGGCGGAAAATTAATATCATTGACTAAACATTATAGCGGTTAAAATTTACTGAAGATGTCTTTCAATGACATTTTCAATTTGGTGTTGTGTCAGAACATGACTTTCACATTTTCTTTTGTTTGGCTTAATTGCGGTTATTCGAATTCTTTGTTTTAACATACTACTCTCAGAGTATAGGCTATGGTAGATGTTTATTATGTTGAGGTTTGTTGATGGTCCATTTAACATCTGCGAGACGGGGCAGTGAAAGGTCTGCATATATTTAAAAAAAAAAAAACACATATTTTTGTCGAAACACACTAAGAAATATTTCTTTGGGAACAGAGGAAGTTCCTCTTCCTGTATAAACCCAAGCAATAAAGTCATTTTGCGTGGCTTTTCTAAGTGGACCTGTATACTGGAGGCGCAAAAATTTTGACTGAGGGCCCGAAAGTTGAACTTAATCCGACAACTGTGTTCCGTGTTCTTTGCCGAAAAAGACTAATAAAAATTTCTTAGAGGACACTGAGGAAGTTTATCTACTTGTATGAAAACAAGCGATAAGGTCATTTTCCGTGGTTTTTCTACGGTGAGGGTAAAAGGAGGAAAGAGTTTGCGGAATGGTATATGGAATGGCGTGCGGAATGGCATAATTATGCGAAATACGATTTACGCGGGGAATAAATTAACTGAAGAGCGCGTCCTATTTTATAAGAGCAGCAGTTTTTTCGATGTTGCGGACTATTAAACAACCAAACAACAGATCGAGGATTAGAAAATATACGCCTGGGATAGAACATGTCTGATCGCTGGTTAGAAAGTGACAGTGAAGAAATCGATGAAGTTTCGCATTCAAGGAACTAAGAATAAATTAAATTTCTAGTTGACAAAAAGAACGTGGCAGCGAGTAGCGTAGACAAAAAGCAACACCAGACTGGAGAAATAACATCAGTCCAAGGCCAAAACTATTATGTGAGAAATTTTAAATTTAAACTCGGTCATTTTATCAGACTCTTTGACGGTTACAATTTGTACAACTCATGGGAAAAATATTTTCTACCCTTCTCTCACCTTACATTTTCGTCGAGCGACGAGTAAGCAAGTCACCGTTGAGCTGCTGACTTAGCTAGCTACCTAGCTATTTAATACGGCGATTCAGGAAGCTATAGTTATCGCGTTATCGAACTAAACATATCCGTCTTTAATTAAGGTCTTTCAGTGCCAGACGTCCCAACCTAAAATGAGATTTAAAAGCGAAAAAGCCCTAGAGCAAAAAAACAGATGACAAGTATGGTGTCTAATTATCGACACTGGTTGTTTGAAAGGTTGTGAAACTATTCTTATCACAAATGCATTTTGGTGAAATTGTTGTTCATTTTCCCGCTCATAATAAATTAATCATCGAGTATACAGGGTATGAGAATTGATCTTTTACCGAGGGTTTAAAAAAAAAGTGTTTATTATTTGCTCTTGGTAAAGCCTTAAGGATCAATCTTTGTCCTAAGAAGACTTCACGCTGCCACGTTATTTTTGTCAACCAAAGTCGCACGGAGTAAAGTGAACATGAAATTTAATTTACTACGGATTTACTCATAGTTCCTTGAATGCGAAAACTATAAACAGTTTTCATCGCTTTCTTTACCCTCACTTCTTCGAAATCAACAATCAGACGATCAAATCCTTGACTTGTTATTAATATTTAGCAAGAGTCCGCAGCATCAAAAAAGCTGCTGCTCTTATAAAATTGGAACGAATACATGACGCGCTCTTCAGTTAATTTATTTCCCACGTAAATCGTATTTCGCATAATTATGCCATTCCGCACGCCATTCCACATACCATTCCGCAAACTTTTTCCGCCTTTTACCCTCACCGGTTTTTCTAAGAGGATCTGTAGAATGGAAGCGCCGAATTTTGACCAAAAACGGAAACATTTAAGCTCGGCATAAAATTCAGCATCCATAAGACATTTATTTATCCGTGTACAACTGTGTAAATCCACAGAGGTCTCTTTTGAAGTCCATTTTCCTTTTTTTCTCTTAGACTTCCGTCTGCGGTAATGCTGTGTTTTCCATGACCAAAGGGAGACATTTTCGGGGTTTGACTACGTAGGTATAATAGCAAACACACTCAACTCCCCAAGATAACGGGGGTCAACATTAAAATGTCACGGAAGACCTCATAGATACAAATTTTAAACTAAATTCAGAAACATTTGAGGAGTTTAAAGCGAATGGTATCCAAGAGTTGACATTTTGCTCCTTGTTTCATGAAGACGCCGAAACATCATATTTTTATCGTTGATCTTTGCTTGAATTTCTTTCAGTTGAACATCTGAAATAAACATATATACAAAAATTACGTAGTGAATTTTGTTGTAGGAATACAATGGCGAAAACAAGAGTTGATGTACAACAAAGTATTATTCATTAGGACCAACTTATGGCAACAGTGAACTAAGAGAACCACATTTCTTGTTAACTCTCGTTAGTTGTGCACTTTTCAGGTTAAAGTTTGCCCGTTGGTTAATGGTTTAACTTAACAGATGGAATTTACATATTGCCTGAAAAAACTGCTAGAAGCGAGGCTGTCACATAAGGCGTCGTCCACACGTATCCGGAAATTTG
Source organism: Pavona decussata (assembly GCF_977016875.1). Lineage (NCBI taxonomy): Eukaryota > Metazoa > Cnidaria > Anthozoa > Scleractinia > Agariciidae > Pavona > Pavona decussata. Next base: position 152,624 of record NW_028145536.1, on the reverse strand, counting down.
TGAAAACGCAAATTTTTTTTTACGAATACGGCTTGCGTCCACACGTATCCAGCGTATTTTCCGGCCGTATCCGGAAATTTTTGAAAACGCTCTCCAGAGTGGAAATTTTTTTATCCGATACGAATACGTATACGTGTGGACGGTCGTATCCGTAAATTTTCGAATACGCTTTCGTCATTCTCTTGGATCCAGTCTTCACGGCGAGCATTATAAACAAGCATGGCGTACAGCAAGGTTGTAGCTTCTTTGTTAGTTGCTCTTATTTCTAGTTTGATATCATGCGCTCAGATAAGTGCAGCTGTGATAAATTTACACAACCAATACATTATAGATTGACAGGATGTTTTGAGATTGTTTTCAATGAACAGTGGGCATCATAAAGTCAAAAAAAAGAGCGAACCATCACCGAAGGCGATTCTGGACGCGACCCTCGAAAGACCCGGTAACTTACCGGGCCCGATAAGTATATTTTTAAATACTTTTTCGCCTACTACATGCAGTGATTTCATACATAGTTCTTGAGCAATGTTTTTATAGGATTATAAGATTTAAAATTTAGTATTCAAAGCTAACAAAAATTGGCTTCTGTTAAGAAACATTTTTGACCATAATCACTTATCGGGCCTGGTAAGTTACCGGGACTTCCGAGAAACGGGCCCCAGGAAGGACAAGCACAAGGTGGGACAATTTTATCAATGGCAGTATGATCGAAGAAGAATGGAGAGAGAATTTTAGAACTGGGCACTAGAGCAAATCAGAAAATTTCCGGATACAATCGGATACGTGTGGACGGCTGAAAACGATTCGAATACGCTGCGTGTGGACGCGAAAATTTTCGCATCCGCAAAAAAATATTTGCGGAAAAAAAAATTTCCGGATACGTGTGGACATGGCCTAAAACTGTCAACGACCTGCTGAATTCTAAACATTAATTTAAAGTTGCTTTTGTAATAAGGCCATGTAGACGAATAAAAAGGATTAGCACAAGCGAATGTAGGACGCCTTCGCCTCTATCAGCCGCGTCGGCGAAGCCATTTGGTGGGTCGAGAAAACATGAGGATACTATATGCTATTGAATCCTACAGAACATAACATGAATTTGAAATAAAATGAGATGATAATTTTCTCGCGTCTGAGTCTTTGAATCGTTGAAAACACGCAAACAAATTGTGCTGTAATGAATTCCAAACTTGGGTTAAAAATAAAAGGCTCAACGCTGAATAACTTAAGTTGTTAGCCGGTATGAATACCCGTCTACACACTTGTTTCCTCAGGTGATCGTTTTCTTTATTTTATTTATTTATTAACTGAATTTTTCTCTGACAGCTTAAAACGACTGCACCCTTATATTTTTAAAGCAAAATTAATACAAAACACGTTTGCCGTGTTTAAAAAGCATTTTCTCACGCGTTTTGGTTATTTAGTTAGAATATAATAATTTTCTGTCTTTGTACTTTGAACATTTAGTTCTTGGAATATATATTTTTTCTATAATAAAAGAAACGAACATCGGATAAGTCAACGTGCCTTGAGCCTTTGGTTCAATAAATATTTAATTTTAAGCCAGAACTTGATAGTTAATGTCTCGCCATACATTTTATTAGGTCTCCATGTCTTGTCTTATGTGTTTACAAATGATATGATTTTTGCACGTTTATTACAAAACCATTAAACGATAATGGATTTACGCTTTTACTAACGTTATTAAACCGGACGGTTGAATCAATTATCTTAACGCTCTTTTGGTATTTAAAAGGCAAAACTAGTAAATTAGAAATAAAATACAAAATTAGATATCTACATGCATAATGCTATCCGAAAGAACAAAACTTTGCGCTTAGCAGCCACATGACAGTGCGACTACATCTGCCACTTGATTATATTTAATTTACTCCGTCAGAATCTAATACTGGTCTACAAAAGAATAAATTACCAATTTCTTTCTGTACACTGATGATCACGTTTCCTAACCGATAGCGGGGCCATTAAGCTCCGATAGCTCGGGAATGTCACTGTCTTGTGTTTCGCCTCTATTTTTACTTTCTCAAAGCTGCTTTCCATAGAAGCGCAATGTGTACCGTCAGAAGTGGTAGTGAGATACGATCAGTAAACTTCCAAATTAACTTGGACATCTGCTATAATTAATCTTTCAATTTCTCCCCCACCAGAAAGCAACAAACCGCCACCTGTATCCCTCGCCCTACAAAACACTACCATGCTGCATAAAACGCAGTTTAGCTCTGTTTTGTTGTATGTGTGGCATCCGAATCTAAGAATACGCCCGGTGGATACTTAGCCTTATAAAGTTTCATACGTGCAGTCGCCGCCATTGTTCCTTATCCACCGCACTCCTACCTCACGTGTTAGAGGGCCAAGTGCTTTATGGCCTTAGTCTTAAACCCAGCAAATTTGTCTGAGCTTTGCCAGGTAATAGCAACAACAACAACGATAAAAAAACAGTAACTTTCTTTCTAATAATAAAATGAGAAAAAAGAAAAGGTGTAATCCACTTGCGATCCAACTAGTCGCGGCGGGCGCAACGAAAACAAACATACCTGTTACAATAAAAGAATAACTACAAAATATTAATCCACAAACTCTATGGGCGATTTGGTGTACAGTATAGTGGTCTCATTTAGCTTAGATATTTTTTTTTTTACATTTTTTTAACTGTACGCCAAAACACTGATCAGCAGGACGCCTTCACTGACCGTCGAGTGACAATTACTGGGAAATTTGTTCAAAATTTACATATGTCTATACAAATAATTTCAAATGAAAATGTTGCCTAATGTTTTTACGACTGTAAAACACTGTTGTTAGACCAGAAAGGAAGACTTTGCTTAAAGCCCCTACATCACGCTTCAGTTAATGCTCATTTAAATCGACGTTTGATAAAAACACTTTTGTACACCTTTCCTACTACTTTGCAGGTTCAAAAGTCCGTGGTTTTAGAAAAAAAAACAACAGTTACTAACCCGCTAACCTAAATCAGGCATTTTCATGTTAATTGTGAAAGTGCAATTAAATTATATGCACGTGAGCAACTCATCTTCTCATTTGTAGAGTAAGAAAACAACGAAAATCCAGCTAGTTACAAGATCCATGTTCCAAAATACCGGCCAGCGAATGCTGAGAACAGCTCTGTCAATATTTTACAAAAAAACAGAATGTTGCAATTGCAACACTGACACTCAGTTAAAACGTCACCGAAGAGGAACCTTGCTATATTTTTCATTTCCTTTTTCTCAAAAACAAATTACGGGATTTCTTTTTCCCATGGCTACGACGACCACAGTTTGTTTGGTTCTTACAAAATACCCGAAACCCTCATAACCAACGCTAATTCGTTCGTAGAAAATTAAAACATCTCGAGATGCACTTTGCCAGTATCACATCGTACATAATATTTCAATCTAGTATAACAGCATTTGTCAGCAGCGACTTAGAAATAATTACAAATAAATATTTCGTACGCAATAACCTTCCGTAATGAAAAAAAAAATTGCCGACCTTTTTCGAAAAGAAAGTCACAAAAACATCTATCAGTGCCAGTAGGACTCCATATGACACATTAGTAAGTTCCTTGACATGACCATTCCTTGTTATCATTCTTCTTCCACTTCCTATATCTGACCTTCCTCCTCCCATTCCTTCTTCAGTACTTCTTCTTCGTCAGATCGTCGCTCTGTCCTTACTTCAGTAATTTCTTGATAATCTTCTTCCCCTTCTTTTTGGAGTTCCTCTTGCCCTTCCTTTTGTTCGTCTTGTTTTTCATCTTCTTCTTCTTCCTTCTCAATGACCCTCAGACAGATACGCTCAGTGCCTGAACTAGTAGCACGTTTCCTAAGCGTCGTAGTTCCTGTCGTCGTTCGAAGGTTAGTGGCACCAGATCGAGCAGTAATTATTCCTTTAAGACCGTTTTGGTAGTTCTTATTAAACGTAAAACAGATGCATGGATTGATGGCACTCCACGAAAACGCCATGAAGCGTGAAACAAACGGAATAACGGTTTTAAATGCGCAAATAGGTGGAACCCGCCAATGCCACATGAAAGTTCTAATAAACACGTAGACGGAATGTGGACCTATACAAAAAGCATAAGCAGTTAATATGGCTACTGATAACCTGATTGATACTTGATGTGAACCGGATCTATAGCTTGTGCACATACTTTTCCTTCGTTTGTGCCGCCGTTTTAAAGACCAAGCTATTGTGCAGTACAAGACGACTAACACAAAAATTGGTACTAAGTAGAAGGTAATGAATACTGCCGTCACGTATCTCGAATGGATTTTATCATGGTTAGCACCCCAGCGCTTCAAGCATTTATATGAATTTCCATCGGGTATCAGTTTGAAAGTGTAAAAATAAGGTGCATGAACTGCAATGGCCACAATCCAGGTACAAGAAATGCAGATAAAACGCACTTTGGACGAGATTAGTTTCATCTGCAATGGGAAGACAACAGCTATGAACCTGTCTACTGAAATCAACAGAAGGCTTTGGATGGAGACCATCAAAGAAACATCAGGGAGAAAGTAGCAAAGCTTGCATAAGATTTTCCCAAGCACCAAAGGAGTATCGACCATAAAGGCAGGGGAACCTGAAATAATATGTACAATATTCACCGGCATGATTGTCAAGGGAGTGAAGAGATCGGACACGGCCATGTTGAGAACATAATAATTGATCGATCTTCGCAGCTGCTTATTCTTGTAAAACACCAGAATTACAAGAGAATTTCCAACCAGAGATACTAGGAGAATGATGAAATAGGCAAGAACCATGACTACCTTTTCTGCATTGGAGTCGGCGAGAATACAATCTTCGTCAGTACTGTTGGGAAGTCCATCCGTTGAGGATGAGCTGTTGTACGGAAATGTCGAGCTTAAGTTTTCAGACATGATTGTGTGCTCTTAGAAGACGAGAGATCTGTTGGATTCTTCTTTCGAATAATGCTGCTCAGTTAGGTGTCACCAGTTGGTCGATACACAAGTGACTTTACTTTGTGCTGAGTGTCGGAGTATATCGGCTACAAAAGTGGCCGTGGTGGTTTTCCTCACGGTGAGAAATCGATATTGTCAATGTTTGGCTTAATCGTTTAATTAATTCTTCGTTTTA